>NC_138384.1:543947-639756 GCF_054177405.1 Leptonychotes weddellii
CCACCCCACCCCCCACTCCAGCAACCCTCAGTTTGTTTCCTGCAATTAAGAATTCCTCATATCGGGACGCCTGGGTGGCTCAGTCGGTTAAGCGTCTGCCTTCAGCTCAGGTCATGATCCCAGGGTCCTGGGATTGAGTCCCGCAGGGAGCCCGCTTCTCCCTCTGCCTCTGCCTCTCTCTCTCTCTCTCTCTCTCACATGAATAAAAAAATCTTTAAAAAAAAAAAAAAGAATTTCTCATATCAGTGAGATCATATGATACATGTCTTTCTCTGTTTGACTTATTTCACTCAACATAATACCCTCCAGTTCCATCCACGTCATTGCAAATGGCAAGATCTCATTCCTTTTGATGGCTGCATAATATTCCATTGTATATATATCAGGTAATGAGTCTTATTACTATCCTTTAGAGGTGGGCAGTCATGTTCCTTACTGATTTTCTGTGTATTTGTCCTATCAGTTATTCAGAAAAGGGTCTTGAAGTCTCTGGTGATTGTGGTTTTGTGTATTTCTCCATGGAGTTCTATCGGTTTTTACTTTATTTTGAAGCTCAGTTATTAGAGGCTGTTACGTCCCCTTGATGAATCTGCCTCTTCATCATTATGAAATGACCTTATCTCTGATGATGGTCTTGGCTCTGCAATCCAGTTTGTCTGATATTAAAACAGCTACTCTCTCTTTTGACTAGTATTAGCATGCATCCTTTCCCATGTTTTTAAGTTTAAACTATTTGTCTTTATATTTAAAGAGGGTTTCTTGTAGGCAGCCTTAATAGGAGTTGGGTATTGCCTTTTAAAGAAATCCAGCTGGGGCTCCTGGGTGGCTCAGTTGGTTAAGCATCGGACTCTCGGTTTTGGCTCAGGTTGTGATCTCAGGGTCATGGGCTTGAGTGCCATGTTGGGCTCTGCGCTTAGTGGGGAGTCTGCTTCTCTTACTCTCCCTCTGCCCCTCCCCCCTCTCTTTTTCTAAAATAAATTTAAAAAAATCCAATTGGCAATCTTTTCCTGTTTTTTTTTTTATTTAGACAGATTTTCCCTATTTAATTTTAATTCCAGTACAGTTATGTACAGTGTTATATTAGTTTCAGGTATAGAATATAGTGATTCAATTGTATACGTTATTCAGTGCTCATCACGACAGGTGCTCTCCTTCATCCCCCTCATCTGTTTCCCCCACCCCCCCACCTCCCCTCTGGTGACCATCAGGGTGTTGAGAGTCTGTTTCTTGGTTTGCCTCTTTTTTACCCCCTTTGTTTTCTTAAATTCCACCTATGAGTGAGATCATACGGTGTTTGTCTTTCTCTGACCGACTTATTTCACTTAGCGTAATACCGTCTAGCTCCATTCATGTTGAAAGTCCCAATACTTTTGACCTCTGGTGGTCTTGGTCGGGTCCTGGGGTAACTACACTTTGTCTTTCAGCCTGACATTCATGAGGGAAGTTGGCATAGCACTGTCCAGCAAAGACATCTAAGGGTGATTCAAAATTTCTCGATTTGTGTTGTTTCGATGGTGAGGGCCTCTGAAGAAGGGCACTTTGGCTATATTTGCTACTTCTCTTCTGAACTTAACAAGTCCCATCTTTTAAAGCCAACTTTCACATACCTTTCCTTCTTATTTTAAGAATTAAAAAAAAAAGTGGTGGGGGGCACCTGAGTGGCTCATTTGGTCGAGCGGCTGCCTTTGGCTTGGGTCCTGATCCCAGGGTCCTGGGATCAAGTCCCGCATTGGGCTCCCTGCTCCTCGGGAAGCCTGCTTCTCCCTCTCATTCTCCCTCTGTGCTCTCCCTCTCTCTCTCTCTCTCCTTCTCTGTCAAATAAATACAAAATCTTTAAAAAAAAAAAAAAGTACATGGTTGCTATTCCTGTCCTCCAATTTTTTTTTTTTTTTTTAAAGATTTTGGTTATTTATTTGAGACAGAGTGAGCATGGAGTGGGGAGAGGGAAAGGGAGAAGCAGGCTCCACACTGAGCAGGGAGCCCAGTGTGGACCTCGATCCCAGGACCCTGAGATCATGACCTGAGCCGAAGGCAGACGCTTCACCAATTGAGCCACCCAGGTGCCCCACCATCCATGTACTTTCAAAAAACTTGTATTTTGAAAATTTTCAGACGGAAAGAAAATTAGTAAGGAGTGTAACCAACTGACAGTCTTTCCCTTTTAATGGGTGTTTAGATGATTTTTGATGTGATTGGGCTTAAATGTACTGTCAAGTACTACTTTCATAGCGTGAGGACCTTAGAATGGTGTCCTTCCACGTCTCCTCCCCCAGCCTACCTGCTGTTGTCATACATTTTACTTGCATGGACCAGGTTGCTGTTGTTTTTGTCAAAACAAGAGACCGTCTTCAGAAGGAAGGTCTGACGTATTTGCTGTGTCCTTGTCATTTCTGGTGCTCTGCACTTCTGGTGAAGGTTTCTCTTTGCACCCAGAGTCCTCTCCCTCCCGTGGAAGGACCCCATCACCACCCTTACCCGACAGTTCCCATACTTGGCAGCCCTCCCATCTGGAGTGCGCCGTGGTGCTGGTGTGCGTCTTCATAGACTTGTGTGAGCCTCAGCAGCACCTGTGGAAGATTTTCAGGGGCTGTTGAGTTGGAGGACGACGGATGTTTTCTTTCAGTTCTCCACGGATGCTGCCTGGCATGTGCTCACCATGTTCCCCACGAGCACCTGCTGCCGTCCCATCTCCCTCCTCTGCTTGCTGGTTCTGCTCTGGCTGCTCTCTGGGGGTGGCCTGGGGTGTGGTGTCCTTCATGTTTCTTTGCTTGGGTTTCACTGAGTGCCTTGGATCTCCGAGTTTACAGGTTTTCCGTCAGAATTTGAACTTCTGTGCTTTACTTCTTCACATATCTTTCTGCCCCTCACCCCTGTGGGGCCACCAGTGCTCGGCTGTTGAGGTGCTTGCAGCTTCCCACTTGCTGACCCTAACTTGCTCTTTCTCTGCATCCCCTCTGATCTGTGCTCAGTGTCCCCGGTCTTCGCTTCTGAATGCTTCTGTTGCTGGCAGTCCCACCTGGTGTGTGTCTCCTGTCCCACGGGCATAGTCTTCACCCCCAGAGGCTCCTACCTAGCATGTCTCTAGTTCACATGTATTAACTGACTGATGTCTGCATCTGCTAATTTTGCCATCTGTGTCAACTCCGGGTTGGTTTCGCTTGACTGGTTTTTCTTATTATGTGCTGTATTTTCTTAATTGCATGCCTGGGGGTATTTTTTTCAGTATACTTTTTATTTTGGAAAACTTTTCAGATTTTTGGAAAAGTTATAAAGATAATAGAGAGTTCCTGTACACCTCTCTTCCGGCTTCCTCTCAGGGCTGACACCTCATGTTACTATGATACCTTCCTTAAAACAGCAACCATCATCGGTGCATTGCTCTCAGTACAAGTGCAGACTTTATTCAGATTTCCTCTGTTCCTACTAATGTCCCTTCTCTGTCCCAGGACCGCATCCAGCACATTGGATCGTCCTGTCTCCTGGGTCTCCTCTGTTCGGGGACAACTTCTCAGTCTTTCCTGGTCCTCATGACCTTGGGAGTCTGCAGGAGCGCCAGCCAGTGTTCTGTACGATGTCCTCTTTTTGGGTTTGTGTGACGTTTTCTTCGTAGACTGGGTTTTTGGTTTTGGGGAGAGATGACCACAGAGAGGGTGTGTCTTCTCCTCACATCCGGTCTGGGGTGTGTGCTGTCCCCGTGGCCTGTGGGGGCTAGCCTCGGCCACCTGGTCATGGGGGCAACTGCCAGGTTCCTGCATGGTGTAGTCACAGCCCCGCTTTTGTCCTCTGTCCTTCAGAGCAGGCCCACAGCCTAGCACACAAGCAAGGGGAGGGGAGCGTCTCCTTGTGGGGAAGGTTTGTGTTTCAGCCCACTTCTTTGTTTCTTCAGTGATTTATTGATGTCGGTATGGACTCATGTATATTTATTTTGTACCATGCTATTGATTTTTTGCTCAGATCGTTCCAGCTTTCATGTCTGGGAGTATCTGGATGCCAGACGCTGAGTTTTGCCTCGGTGGGTGCTGCATAGTTTTGTATTCCTGTAAATCTTCCTGGGCTTTGTTCTGGAATCCAGTTAGTTCTTGGAAACAGTTTGCTCCTTTCAGGTCTTGCTTTTACGATGTAGGCAGGCCAGGGCCTCGCTCAGTTTTGGGTTAGTGCTCGCCCTGTGCCGCACTCTGGCCTTCGGAGCCCAGCCCTGCCTCTCATCTGTGCGTGCTTCCCTGCCTGCCCCTGGGTTGTTTCCTGCTTTCTGAAGACCCAAGGGGACTTCTACACACCTCTGGATAATTTCCTTCAAACTATGTCTTCTCTGATCTAAATATTCCCATTGACACACACACATAGCCTTCTGACTTTTTAATCCTCTTGAGGGTTTTTTGTTTTTTAAATAAATTCTGTGCATGTTTGACAGACCTGCATGCAAAGAAGAAACTGCTTCCGCTCTGTTTCATGTCATTTTAAATACTGTTGTTTCATTTTATATCATTAAACAGTAACAAGGAAAACAAGGGAATGTGACCCTAAGTATAGCCCGGGGCCTGAGCTGGAGCAGGATGGTCAAATTGGAGTAAGGCCTGTGCTTTTTTAATAGCGTGGTATCTGTGGGTCTTTGGAGTTGATCATTTCACTGTGATGATGTGTGGTTTTAATGTTAGGGGAAGCCTAGTGGAGGGTATACAGGAACTCTGCACTTTTTTATCAGTGGAAATTATTTCAAAAAAAAAAAAAAAAAAAAAGAACCCAATAGGAGTACAGTCCTTTTTTCCCCCCAAGTGAACGTTTACGACAGTGTTCCACTAGATGGGTGCAGTCTTAATAGAAGTGCCTCAGACTCACAAGTGTGTGGCGTGAATTGCGGGAGCCCCTCCTCCCCCCTCACAGGCGTCCCGCCTGCCTTGTCTTCTCCATGCAGGAGGGAGCGGAGGGAGCAAGTGTGGCTCTTCCAGAAGCCGGCCTCCTGACCCTTCCTCCCCCGTGTTTACATTCCGCCTGCATTAGTCATTGGACTGGCTGTGTTGTTTCTTTAACTTGGTGTTATGGCCCAGAAATCTTGTGTGCCTTTCCTGCCCGGTACTGTGCCTGCTTTCACCCTTGCCAGCCGGCGTGGTCGGTCTCTCCCTGCTCTTCTGCCTCACGGGTCCCTGCCTGGCTGCAGTGCAGTCCGCTGGCTCCTCACAGGGCCTTCTGCGTGGGGCGCCCTCGGCTTCTGACCACAGCTGGTGCTGGGAGGCCCGGCAGACTCTGTGTTGACACCTGAAGCCCTTCCTGCCTCTTGACCTCGGGTGTTAGCGAATGATTTAGAGTGTCTTCGCTGCTGGGGGCGTGCACTTGGGGCATGCCACCAGGACTAGACGTCCGCTTGCCTGCAGGTGGCCAGCGATGGGCCGCAGTCCTTGGGTTTCCAGTTTATGAACATGCTGTGTAAAAGAAGTCCTTGTATTGTCTGAAAATGACTGGGGTTTTTGTTTTGGCTTGATATAATCTGTGCTTGTCAAGGCCATATTTCCTTAAATAACAATGTTTGTAACTTGTAAAAGTATCTGCTCTTTGCACCTACCAGAAGGTGAGAGGTGATTGCACTGGGTCAGGATTTGCACCTCCGTCATTACATGGGTCCTGCAGGCTTCTTGTAGAAACACTGTTCCCTGGCACGTGTGAGCAGTGCCCCCGTTCCCAGTGCCCCATTCCTGCAGCGATCCTTGTAGGGAAGAGAAGGCCTCCTCTGCCCCAGGGCGTGCTGGCTTCTCCGTTCTCAGCCGCCAAAGCTGAGGACAGGGTGCCTTGTGGGCAGCAAGGCCTTGGTGAGCGGTCGTGTCCCCGTTGGGGGCAAGGAGGAGCATGGGCAGGTTCCCTGGGACTGCCTGTTCTGCCTTTGAAAGCCTCGATGTCCTGCTGCGGAAAGGAAGAAAGGTTACGGCCTTGTCACTCTTCGTCACCTAACTTCTGGAAATGTGGTTCTCCACAAGAATTCATTTTTGCACTGTGGAGTTTATTATTTTTTTGGCCCACATTAAAAGTAGATAAATTGTTCATCTGAAGTCCAGTATTTTTTAATCAGTAAGGGCTTTACTTAAAACATGAAAATCTGGAGCTACTAAGGTCCTAGGTCCGGGTAGCCGCAGAGTGTGGTAGGTTAGCAAGATGAACAAAGATGCGCAGATGAGAGCAGCGATTAACCAAAAGTTGATAGAAACTGGAGAAAGAGAACATCTCAAAGAGTTGCTGAGAGCTAAATTAATTGAATGTGGCTGGAAGGACCAGTTGAAGGTACACTGTAAAGAGGTAGTTAAAGAAAAAGGACTAGAACATGTTACTGTTGATGACTTGGTGGCTGAAATCACACCAAAAGGCAGAGCCCTGGTACCTGACAGTGCAAAGAAGGAGCTCCTACAAAGAATAAGAACATTCCCTGCTCAGCATGCCAGCCTTTCAGACTGGATGAGATTGTGTTGTTTTGTGGTTTTATTTCTGAAAGTAAAACTTGGCATAAATTAGGAATCACTTTCCCAAAATAAAATCTTTTTGTATGATGGTATACAGTTTTCACTAATGATGTATATATACATTGTATTGATTTTTTTCCCTAAATGTGTTATTTTAGTAAATACCTCATGAATGAAAAATAAATAAATAAAACATGAAAATCTGAGGAGCAATAAGGAAACCCTGGCACCCCTTTTGGCTTTGGCAAATAGGACAAAGCCAGTTACTTTCCACGACTTTGTTGAGATTGTAGTCCTTAACTTTTTAAAGCCGATTGAGAGGGCTTAGAGTTCCTTCTTCTCTAATGAGATTAGCTCAGATATTAAAGTTTGACCCTCCACAGTCTCTTGTAGAGGTTTGGTGACCCTGGGGTAGCTCGTGGCATTGACAGAAATGAGAATGACCAAGCGGCACCCATATTGGAGATAGTTCACTGTCCCAGTTTGCCTGTGTTGTGTCTGGGCGGTGGTCCTTCCCGCACAAGCCCGTGTGATTGGACTGAGAGAGGTCTCCTGGAAAGTAGGTGGTGGCAGCCTAACATTCATGTCTGGCTGAGGCACCAACCTTGTGGTCCCCTCGGGGCGCCTTGTCCCCATGTCACCCAGCAGCAGGTTCTCCACACAGTCCTGTCACTACCAGCACCGGGCTTTCTGTTACCAAAAGATGAAGAATGGTGCTGAGTGGGGTTGTTTTCTTTCAAAGGCCATGGCTGATGGGTTGTACTAAAATGAATTTATGTTTCTGAAGTCTTTGAGAACCTTTGAGTGAAGAAGGCAGACATGGTCCTTTGATCATATTTGTTGTTGGGAACAGGACCTCTGGCTTCTCCTTTCTCACTCGGACTGAGGAGACCACAAAGAGCAGCTCTCGGCCCAGCCACAGGGACATGTGGCTTCTCCAGGTTCTTCTTGTGCCTCCTCTCTGCACAGCGAGGGAAGAACTGCGGTGGTGGTTGTTGACTTGCAGAATGGGCTTTCCCCAGTTTTCTGGGTTGGGGGGAGCTTGGTCTGGCTTCGCAGCCAGAGGCCAAGATCCTCAAGAGTGTGATGGCCATCTGTTTGGTCGTGGTAGATGGGGCAGATCAGAACGTTCTCTGTCTTCGGCTGTAAGCAAGGTGTCCATTCACGCGCTCTGGTTGTAAACCACTGGAGATCTGTTCTTAGCCATGGAGAATTGGAACCTTCTCTTGAAATTTTGTTTTCAGAAAAGTTACAGCAGAACAGTATCAGAAAGGTTTTGTTTGTAAGGTGGCCTACAAAACATTTAGTCAGTGTTTTCTCAAATAACTCAGTGGTCTGATTAGAGAATAATGAGGAGAACATAAATTTACAAATACCATAGAACATGTTTTGTTTGTTTAATAGTTGGCAATAAATTGCATTTCCTTTTTTTCTGGGTTTTTTTTTTTTTTTTAAAGCTTTATCTGTTAATTTGAGAGAGGAAGAGCGTGTGCGAGGCAGGGGAGAGGCAGAGAGAGAATCTCCAGCAGACTGCCCGCTGAGCGAGGAACCCGTGCGATCTCAGGACTGATATCACGACCTGAGCTGAAACCAAGAGTCAGACACTCAACCAACTGTGCCCCCCAGGCGCCCCATAAATTGCATTTCTGAAGGCAGAAATGTAAATCGCTTTGACACCTGGACCTTGCCTTCTCTGATTTTATGCGTCTCTTGCTGGTGGCCAGCAGAACCAGTCACCCTCCAGTCTGACTTGCTGTGAGGTGGGCATTTTTATCATACCTAGGGCTCTCGTGGGCACATTCTTCCCGGAAGCTGAACACCTTCCCTGCCAATTGAGGATGTGAACAGGTGGGTGTTTTATTGTTTTGTAGAGACCCCAGGGAAAGACAGTCTCAAGTCTCCTTGTTGACCATCCCTATGTTCTGGAAGCTCTCCCTTCTCTCACACAGACTCTACCGTGAAAAGCCACCTCTTCATGCGTTCCCATGCACGCACGTGCCCACACAGGCCATGAACAGCTCACTGACTTCCCGTGCTTCTGGCTGCCGACCGTTAGATGTGATTTCTGTAGAGTGTGCGTGTGAGGCCAGAGGCCATCTGCTTGCGGCAGGAGGCAGCAAAACATCGTCTCCTCTCCCTTTCCAGTTTAAAGTTTGGATGATGTTTCCCCTAGTTTTGTTGAGATACAGTTACTTATAACCCTGCATATGGTTAGGGGTAGGGTTAGGGTTATGTGTGTATCGTGCAGTGATCCCACGGTGGATTTACCCCACATCCATCATCTGACGGAGTCACCATTGTTTTCTTGTGATGAGAACTGGTAAGACCTACTCTGCCCCTTTCCACAGTGAATCTTTTTGTTCTCCCCTGACCCCCCCAAGTCACCCCCATCTGTTCCAGCCCCCCGTATTTGATCTGGTCAGAGGCACCCTTCTCATTGTTCTGCCCCTGATCTCTGGAGTTGAGATTTTGTCATTGTTTTTTCCGTATTGGTCTGCGGAGATAGGTGTTGTGTTCTGGATCTCGCTGTATTTTGATACCTAGGTGACTGACTCACACTGTAATCTTGCTGGCTCAGAACCAGTTCAGTGCAAGTGGCTGCCTGCACAAAAGGCGGGTATGTTCCCAGACACCTTAGCCTTCTTTACAAGGTGTGTGCTTGGACGACTTCTTCTTCTTCTTCTTCTTTTTTAAGGATTTTATTTATTTTATTTTAGAGAGAGAGGGAGGGCAGAGGGAGAGAGAGTCTCAATGAGACTCCGTGCTGAGCGCAGAGTCCGATCTCTTCAAGACCCTGAAATCGTGACCTGAGCCAAACCCAAAAGTGGGATTCTCAACTGACGGAGCCACCCAGGCACCCCGAGGTGTGCTTGGACTTGTGTCCCCACTTGAAGATCCATCTATCCCAGAATTCCGGAAGGCTGTGCATGCGTAGCTCTGTCCACCTCTCACCAGGCTCTCTCTGGGCTTGGCTGGAGCAGTCGTGTCAGTCCCTTCCCGGAGTGCTCCAGGCCTCAGGGTCTGAGGGTGGGGGCTGAGACAAGCCTGAGAATATCCTTCCCTGATTCAGGACAGGGTTGGAACCATTTGGATTCTTCATCTTGCCAGTTGATTTCACTGGAGTGTCTCCTTCAAGGGGAGCTGAGATTGACAGCTACAAAGCATGGGAAATTCCTGTGTGGTGCCAGTGGGTGTGAAATGTGGTCACCTCTCTGCCTGGAATTCATGGACATTGTCATGGGGACAGGAAGGCGGGGGCGGGGTGGGATCCACACATATGCCCATTTGGTGCCATCATTGCCTGGCTCAGGTTCTTGGTTTTCGCCCATCTGATTGTCCGCTTGACACCCGTGGGGTCTCAACTTGGCCCTGGCTGCCAGCCTCCACTTGTTCTGGTGTACCTTCCAGGGTCACTTCCCGTTGCACAGAGGCGTCCATGTGTACGTGGGGGGTTGTTGGTCTCCCCCCCGAGGAGCCAGTCACAGCCAGGAGGAAGCTTTTGGATTTCCTTGGGAACTTTAAATCACGTCACTCCTGGTAGATTTTTGTTCTCTTTCAACTTTTAACCACAAAATGATCGTTTCCCTTTGTGGTTCCTCCCTGTTTATATTCCAGATGCCCTTGGTCCCCATACCCTGTCTCTGACCTTAATCAGCACCACAGCATCTCTTTTGCCTATGTGACAGGCACGTATTTCCGGATGGCAAGAGGCTGCTGGTCACTCTTGGCAGGCTGCCTGAAGATGAGACAACCAGCAGAGCCACAGGGACTTGTCCGAGTTGGGAGGGAGCTTGTGATTTCCCTGTTCGTCCCGTTAGGAGCTGTCCAGTGGGGAGTCCATAACTGAATGCCTCTGTCTGAGCCTCTTGCAGGGTCATCGTTCTGTGTTAACTATGTGGGTCAGTCCCGCTGGAGAGTGAGTGACTGAGGATAGCCTGTGCACATTCTGTGGCACCTTGGCACAGACGAATCATTCCATTCTGGCTCTTCTCCTGTTCAGCTGAGCAGTGGAACCAGGTCAGGATTATGGGTCCTTGCCATTTTATAAGCTAGTGTGGAGCCAGGCACAGCAGATCTGGGTCATGAATTGTGTTTCCGAGTTGATGGAGAGAAAGTTTGCTCTGGCGTAACACTTGTAATCTTAAGTGGAGAGGTGGGGAGCGTTGGTTCAGAAACCTAAGCCCCCTAAGCAGCAGGTTCAGTGTGATCTCGTGTTTTGGCTAAAAAAATGCACACCAGGGAGCCTGGGTGGCTCAGTCTCTCTTAAGTGTCCGACTCTTGATCTCAGCTCAGGTCTTGATCTCAGGGTCGTGTTGGGCTGCATGTTGGGCGTGGAGCCTACTTAAAAAAAAGCACAGCAGTGTCTTGCTGGGAGACATGGGTGGTGGGGCTTCGTCTTTAGTTCTCCTCTCATGTGTCTGTATTGTCTAAGTGTTTTACAGTAAAAACGTACTGCTGTTTCCACATTAAAGAGTTGTTTACAAAGAGAGACCACACTTCATTTCCGCTTCCTGTCTCCAGACCCCTTGAGCCAAGCCAAGTCGGGACTGCAGCTCTAGGGTGATGGGGAGTATGAGCCAGGCCTGAGTTAGCGCTTTACTGATAATCAGGTGTTTTCAGTAACTTTTAATAACTGACAGTGGTGTGAAAGTTGAAAATCCAGACAAGAAAGAGGTATTGACATGGCACAGGACTAAATAAATGGCTTCGTTGATTATTTGTCCTTCTTGGCTAGGCTGCAAGGCTAGGACTTCAGGTGAAGCAGAGACTGACACATTTCTTTCAGCTCTGCTTGGGGTGTCCCCTGCAGTGGCCGTTAGCCTTTAACATTTCTGGTGCCTTTTGAGGGCCCCAGGGAAAGGAGGGAGGAGGTGGGGCAGCACCTGTCCCAGGTCTCAGGGAATGCCGCCAAAGAATGTACCCTTGAGCTAACTCAGGCGCCCCGACTGCCACGGCCAGGCCACGGCCCAGAGAGCTTGAATGGCTGCACTGTGGTCACCAAGTGAGTGACGCATGGCTCAGAGGTCTCCTGGCTTTCTCCTGCCCGTCACCTCTGTTCGTGGGGCTGAGAATGTTCACTAAACAGTTGATGATGAGGTAAGTTCGGTGAAAACACACACACACACACCCACAGCAAATACCTCCAGCCTGAATCGGAGTCACTGAAGGGCCTCAGTTTCTTGAGATGAGAATTTGAAAGATGGGTTCAGTGGACTGTGTTCCCCAACAAACCTGTCGGTGGGGCTTCTTTCTGGCTTTGGACAGATGGGTGCAGCAGTGTGTGGAACCAGAGCTGTGTGTGCTGTCCTTGGGGCTGCTCGTGGGGGATGCTTCAAACCCTGAGTCCGGCTGGCTCCATACTGGTTCACAGGACTCGGCAGCCCAAGGCAATGAGTCTGGGTGCAGGGAGCTTTTCCTCTTCCTGTAAAGGTTTCTTCTGGAAGAGTCCTGAGGCTCTGCTTCCCAGGCCAGCTGAGGACATGTGTTCACCTAGAACCAGCTGCCAAGGTGAGGGCGCTTGGACATGGATCTAATGTGGGGCTGGGCTGTGCTGTGCTGCTCCCCGGGCCGCAGCCCCCTTGGATAGCCTGCCCAGCCTCTGCATGCTCCCCCTTGTTGAGATGAAGGTGATACCCCGCCTGCAGGGAGGGAGGACACTGTGTGTGGTGGGTTCCACAGCCTCCCCGAACCTGGGGGTTCTTTGTGACCATCTCCTCCTTTTTGACCTCTGTGCAGGATTAACTCCGTCTTCCTTTTGGTGTCGGAAAGCATGTCATCCCGTGTGAGTCACTTGTTCACGTAACTAGGAAATCACATAGCCTCGTGTAAGCTAGAATTCTTGCCATAATCCATCTTTTTGTCGACAAGCGTGAGGTTGGGGCTTTTACAGTGGGGAAGCTGTCGCTCCTTCCGACGGTGCGCGTGGACCAACAGGTGTGCCTCCCTTCTGGCCGTCCCCTCTCCGATGCCCACCCCTGCACTCCCTATTTGGATGGATGATGAACAGTCTGCTCAGGGCCTGGGCACTGGGCCAATAAGCATCTTGGCTGGTGCATCTGTGCAGCGAGCTGTCCTCTGGAGCACCTGCGGTGGAGCAGGTCTGCTCGCTCTCCTCACTGTCTTCAGTTGTCTGTGTCCCTGACCTCAGGAATGACGTGCCGGGTGCGGGTCCCATTGTCTCGAGGCCAGAACCCTACAGTGCTAGTGCCAGTCACTTCAGTGAGAACTGATTTGTGTATTTGCCACCAGCTCTCTCTAGCACTCTTCTCCTCCTCCTCACCCGCCTCCCCCCTCAGAAAGCAAACTGGTGGGAGAGCCAGCCTGTGGCTGTCTATTCAGCAGCTCAGTCAGGTTGCCCTGCACTTTTCTTTAGATTTTCTGCAAATGAACCTGTGTCCTGTTGATTTTTGTTTTTAAAGAAAGACTTACTTGGCCTTACAGCAAAAATGTCCACTCTTCACTGCCCAGGGCACCTCCCTGGGTTGGGCGGTGTCCTCAGTGTGGGTCTGCAGCACGTGCAGACCCCCGAGGATGCAGGTGTGGCCGCATGTGCTCCCAGAGTAGCTTGCCAGCCAGGTGCCGAGGCTCATGGTCATCCACAACTGAGGAGAAGAGGAGTTAAAAATGCACTGTCACTCTGCAGCTGGGATGCCAGAAATCGCATCTTTCACGGTGGCTTTCTTGGTGGAAGGGAGGCTTTGATAGATGCTCATTTATACTTGGACCTGAGTCAGAGCTTGAGCAGCGCAGGACGCAGAAAATAGAATGTTTGGTGAATAAAGACGAAGGTGTATGTGTGTAAGAAATGAGGATTGGAAACTGAAATGGTTAGGTCCTGCAGCAGGTTGGTTTCTAAATTTTTTTTTTTTTTTTTGCATTTTCAGATTTTTAGATGAAAATTCTATATCTCAGGAAATCATTGGAAGTAGTTACAGCCTCCATGGTGGTGACATCCTGTCTGCCCCCTCTTCCCCCCCCCCACTCACGGCCAGTCCTCCCCTGACAAGCAGGCACACATCTGACGTGCCTGGGGCTGTGTGCACTGTGTCCAGAGGGAGTTTGCATCCACGAGAGCAGAGGACCCGGGTGTGGCCCTCGGAAGTGCACTGCTGCCGAGCTCACTGCGGGAGCTGCTTCTGGATGCCCTGTCCGGTCTGCGCACACGGTCAATTCATGCAGGCTCTGCCTCTCCGGGCTCTTAGCCCGACAACCAGCTTCAAGGCATATTGACAGCCCTGTTCATGGTTTGCACTGGGGGTGCTGCTGCTGCTGCTTCTTCTTTAAATTATCTTATAAATTTTTCCTTCCACTTAGAAACTGGTAGACAGTCTATCTCAGAAATTCTTAGATTTTTTAAAACGAGGTAAAACGCCCAAGTGTGCCTGGTTTGCTGAGATGCATGTCAGCCTCCTTCCATACCCTGCTGACTGCAGACCGCTCCTGGAACTGCTTCATGACTAGTCTGGGGCAGGCGTGGGGCTGTCCCCACCTGCCAGGAACCAGTCACAGAGGCTCTCCAGGCATGTCCCAGCTACACACATTTTAGGGCCAGCTTTTTGGAGAGTGTTAGTGGGCACAGGTGACTCCATGCCCTGAATCTTCTCTCTGTTGGTTGGCCCCTCTCGAGCATGCCTGGGCTTGGCTGTGGCCATAGGCACCTTGACCTTAGATTCCTCGTGTGCTGTCTGTACCCTGTACGGTGACATGGGCCTGAAAGGACTTTGCCTTGACAAAATCTCCCCAGTCCCACACCTCCCACAGAAACATGCACAAAAGGGAAGAACAGTGCCCAAGAGTTTTCTCCGTCCTCCAGACTCTGTGTCTCCTCTCCTCTGTTCTGCTTTTCCTGGCTGTGGTTGTCTCAGAAGTGACCCCTGACCACAGTGGGGGTGCCTGCAGGTCAGGGCCTCTGTGTGTGTGTGTGTGTGTGTGTGTCTTTGCCCTTGGAGACTCAGACTGCAGGGTGTGCTTTTGCTCACCCTTCTTGATCTTCTAGCCACTGCTAAATTCAGACTGTGTTTGCTTATCACCAGGTTCATAATCAGGCTTATGGACAAATTTAGATGTGTTTTTCTTTTTTTTTTTCTTTTAATATTTATTTATTTGAGAGAGAGTACAAGCAGGGAGGAGAGAGAGAAGCAGGCTCCCCACAGAGCAGGGAGCCCGACGCGGGGCTCGATCCCAGGACCCTGGGATCATGACCTGAGCCGAAGGCAGACGCTTAACGACTGAGCCACCCAGGAGCCCCTAGATGTGTTTTTCTTAGGCTGTTAATATTCAAGATCTTTTTGTATACCTGTATTTTAAAGAAAGCCCTGAAAAAATACCATGCTAGTTAATCATGCTTTATAATCCTATTACTTTTGTTTCCACCTGAATTATCTGTACCTTAATAACACGTAGTTTAGTTTAGTATCTTTTTAAGCTCCACATTTTTGTTATTTTCTGTGGAAATTGTCATGGTGATTAGGCTTCAGTGTCAGGATCAAGAATTGGGATGAAGCATCAGTCACTGGGATGGTGGACCTCCGGGCTTATCAAGTCATCGTTTATACATGCAAATGGACATACTAATCCCATGGTTTTTGAACCTGGGTGTTTTGACTCTTGTCTTTTCCATACCTTACCTGGACAGAGGTGCTAAAGTGCTTTCTTTAATCAGGGCTGTCTAGAGGGGCTCCTCTCCTCTGAACCGAAATGTCCCGAGTGACAGTTTTCCCAGGACAGGCTGCATGGGTGGTGCAGCCCAGAAGTGTCGGGGAGCACTCGTTCCCCACACGCGCTGCCTCCGGCCATCTGTCTGTCCTCTCTGGGGCTTTGCTGGGGAAGGCAGCTGCGAGCAGGGCCGGCTAGCCACAGAGGGTGCAGAGACAGGAGAACGTGATTGTGTTCCAGGAGGAGTGTGTTTGCAGAGACAGATGATGGCCGTGAGTTGCTGAGCCCTGCTCTCTTTCAGTACTTTTTTGATGAAGAGAATAACTAGGATCAGTAAGCACAAGATCTGGTTGATTTCTCTTAAAATACTGTACATTTGGGGGGTGCCTGGGTGGACTCCTGATTTTGGCTCAGGTCGTGATCTCAGGGTCATGGGATCAAGCCCCAAGTTGGGCTCTATGCTGGGTGTGGAGCCTGCTGGAGATTCTCTCCCTCTGCTCCTCCCCCTCCCTCTCTTAAAAAAATTAAAAAATACTGTGCATTTGCAAGTCTGATAGTAAGGTTTTTAAAAAGAGTTTTTCTGCATAAGGGACATATTTAAAGGATATGGGGGAGGGGAGAAGGTAAAGGAAATTACCAGGAAAATAATTATTTAAAAGTTTTGTCTTTTTGCAACATTGAGGCGCTCCCCTGCCCCCGCCCCGCCCCACCACATGCTTTGTCCGTGCGCTGGCAAGCACAATCGTGTGTCAGTCTGAGTTTGTCCCAGAGCATCTAGGGATTGTTTTCCTTGCCTGAAGGCTGGGGTTTTCTTTTCTTGAGTACTTGTTGGATCTTAGTGCTGCATTAATTGTTTGTAGACCTCAGGTTCTCACAGTTCACCTCAATTATCATTAGTGCAGGCATCTTAACAAATAGTCCAGTAACACCCATGGTTACTCCAGGTTCAGAGGAAGGAGATTTGCAGAGAGGAGGTGAGGATTTGGGGAGGGAAGGGACGGGAAAAAGGCAGCATTAGGGAACTTTTCCAGATCAAAGCAAGACTTGAACTGAGTTTGGGTCTTGGGACATGAGCATTAGGGAGACCCGCCAGGCAGAGATCAGAGCTGGGGGCAGTGGGTGTGTGTTGCTTTGGTGGATGAGGCAAGGGGAACTGAGGCTCAGTAGGTGGTGGAGGATGCATGCGACCCCCCCAGCTCAGAGGCAGACCTGACCGCCTCTCCACTGGCCAGTCTGGTTTGGTTTTGGCGGGGGAGGCCTCCTTCCATGTTGTGGGGAGAGCTGCTCCTGTTTTATAGAATTCAGATGGTCCTAAGGCTCTCCTCTAGAAGCTGGCTGGTCTAGATGGTCACTTGAGCTGGGGCCCAGGACCCTGACCCTGACCAGTGGGTCCCGCCTGCTGAGACTTAAGCTGTCACCTCTGTGTCTGAGGGGCTTAGTTTTCTGAAACAAGTAGAATCAACAATTCTAATCATAAGTAATTATGCTGATCACACCCATCTCGTAAGTGTGGAAGGTACGAGGGTAGGTCAGAGGGTGTGTTTGCTCCACACCAGGTTGTGTTCTTGGAGCTCCCCACCCCTGGGGGGGCCCTGGTTAAGTGTGTTAGTGAGAGTCCAGTGTTGTGATTTGCCGTGTGGGGCATCTCAGGGGGAACGTGAACTTCAGACGTTGGTATTAGTCACGTGCTAGTTATTTTCTTTGTGGAGTGGCTGGATTCTGGTAGTGTTGTGAGCTGCATTTAGCATCTCATCTGTACATGTCTGCTTTCTAAAACGGCACTTTTCCTGTGGTTCAGGAAGTCTGTGCACCACATCAGGCCTGTGATGAGGTCGGCAGCGTAGCTAATGGTACAGTCTGGTCTTTCCTGCGCTCTGAAATGAGATGTGTGGACTCTGAAGTTGATTTTCCAGTACCTGCAGACCATGTTCCTCCTGGTCACGAGGAAGGGGCTAACAGGGAGCACTCCACTGCTTCCTGCACCTTAGCCGTGGAGCCCCCGGGGTTGGGACGTGAGTCAAGCACTGGGGGCCTGCAGGGGGCAGCACAGCGCAGGGAAGAAGGGGAGCTGCTCTGGCTGTGGTCGTGGTGCTTGATGGTGGGTAGGGACCAGGATGCGCGATGGCAGGTGCCTTCTGTCCCAGCATGGCTGGCAGCCCTTCGCTGGGAGGTGCCGCGAGGCCACGGTCCAGCATTGGTAGGACAGATACTGCCTCTTAGCCCATAGCTGTACCACTTCCTTTGGTATGATTTTGGAAATACGGCTTTTTTGTTCAAGTTCACCCATTAGCTTGGTTTAGGATCTTGGGAAAGTGACCTAACTCTTTTGAGTTTGACTGGATGACCCTTGAAGGCCTTTTCCTTACCCATGACCCCCCCAGGCTCCCTGGCTAGCGGTTCTGTCTCCTTTCCGTCCAGGGATCTGAAACAGTAGGAGAGCTCACTAACGATGACCTGAATGTTCATTTTTTTGTAATGAAAACACCGACTGTGGTTTCTCTGGCTTTCCTCCGACGTGTGTGTGCACGCCACCATTCTTGAATGACGCTATGAAATTGCGTCACGCGGGAACACTCGTAGGGGACGGATGAGCAGTTTTGACTGAGCGGATGGACAGTGTATTGCCAGGGAATGACTTTCAGTGAACCACCGAGACAGGGCAGCTTTCTGACTTCACATCAAAGTTAAAGTTGTTATTTATCTTTCCGCTAACAATTGACAAAATTGGAGAGCCCAGTTTCAACAGTCACTCCCATTTTGCCATATCTGTTCCCTTCCCCTGCTTATTTGTGTCTGTTTTCTTCGAAAATTTTTTAATTTTAATATTTTAAAGTAAATCTCAGACATCACGTCATTGTACTTGCACATGCTCGGCAGTATCTCTAATAGTTGAAGACTTTAAAAAAATCTTGGCCTTTGTTTTTTCAGCAGTCCCTGGTTCAAGCAGCTGGTGCTCATGACCATCCCTTGAAGACCTGCTGACCGCCTTGTTCCAGAGCAGGGGCTCCCTCTCGGTGGGCCTGTTGCTTGGGCTTCCTGCAGACCCCTCTTGTAGGTGGCTCCCTCCACCCTCTTGATGGAGGAAAAGATGGGGATGGTACTGTGTGGTGGTGGGTGGCTCCCTCACCCTCTACATAGAGGACAGCATTGTGTGGCTTTTTTCTTAGGCTTGGAGTATCATATAGTACATCTCGTTATGTGCTGACTTGTTCTTTTCCTCCTAAGGGTGTAAATTCTAGTGGTAATGTTTCACAGAATTGAATGTTTAAAATCTTTTATTGGAGAGTCAGGTACTGTCCTTGGTTGTTGTGGTTTTTTGGTTTGAAGTGGGAATCAGTGGGGAGGCCCTTGGGCTCAGTGCAGACCGTTACTCCTACTGTTGTGTTCTGGAATCCATTGCTGTCTGGCTCCAACTTCAGAGAGCTTCAGTAGGTCTTTAAAAAAAAATGATTCTTGGGGCGCCGGAGTGGCTCAGTTGGTTGAGCATCCGACTCTTGATTTTGGCATGGGTTGTGATCTTGGGGTCATGGGATCAAGCCCCACCTCAGGCTCCGCACTTGGGTGTGGAGGCTGCTTGGGATTCTCCCTCTCCCTCTGTCTCTCTGCACCCCCTCCCAACATGCGTACTCTTGTGTGCACGTGCTCTCGCCCTCTCTCAGATAGATAGATAGATAGATAGATAGATAGATAGATAGATAGAGGTTCTTGATGACCCAGCCTTTGGTGTTGTGTAATGGGCAGAATGTGGGAGACGGGCATTTTGATGCGTTCATGTCCTGGCTGTTGATACGCTGCCTTCCCCGGTCAGTGCGCCTGCTGTCGACATGATTCCCTGGTTTCTGTGGGGGAACTCGGTGTGTGAGTGTGAGGACTCGCCGACCTTGGGCAGAGGCCTGGCAAGGACGAGGCGCACCTGCAGCCCCGCGCCTCCCTCCTGTGTTGCGGAGTTTGGGGGCTGCTAGTGCGGTGCTGCAGGATCTGCGTCAGCCTGGTCACCTTGTAGAGCCCTTTCTTGGGGTGGGGGCACAAATCTCCAGCCTGCACTGCCCTCCCCCTTTCCTGCCCCAGAGCAGCTCCGCTGGACTTGTGTGCTGGCGTCAGGGGAACCCATGCGTGTCTCTGTCTGCCAGCTGGGGCCACCAGTGTCCCATGTCTGTTGCGAGGGCGGGGGTGGGCCCGATGAAAACCACTCCAGACTGTGACATTGAAAGTGTTAGTCTGTTTCTTAGGAATAGCTCAGTTAGGTGTCATTTTCATGCTGCCCTCTTTGTGAGCTGTTCTTTTTGTGAGTATTTGAGACAGTTTTGGTGGAAATGAAACTGTCCGTCTCCCTCCTGGTGCATCAGGAGGGAGTATAGGCACGCGTGCTCTGTTCTCCTGCAGCAGTTTTTAATGCTCAGTAAGTCCTGTTCGTCAGGAGATCGGTCACTGCCAAATGTATTTTTCTCCATTAGGGAAACTGGAGCGTGGAGCTGGGCTGAGCAGCCGTGGGGCCTCAGGGTCAGTTGGCGGCAGAGGGAGGGTCCTTACCTGGGTCTTCCGAGTGTGCTCGCAGATGTGCCAGGTGAACAGGAGCCGTCTGCGGGCTCTGCGGGGGCATTGTGGCCATGCTCAGCAATCTCTTTCACTAGAGTTATGGAAACCTTACTCCAGATGACAGTCTCCTCGGTTAAACCTCTCTTCTGTATTTGGGTCTTGTAGGGGAAGGAAGTGAGGTCGGGTGAGCGAGGGCCAGTGGGCCCCACTGCCACACAGCTGGGTGACCTGTGGGCTTCGGTTGACTCATTTTCTTAAGTAGTCGGCAGTAGGAGCTGCGCTCAGAGCAGACGCTGACCCTGGTCTTAGTTGGGGGAATTGGCTCCAAGCCTCCTGAGTATCATATTGTAGGAGCCTTTTACCATTTTGCCTGATGGGACGGGGTGGGAGGCTTCAGGCGGCCACTGCCTGCACAGTCCACACTGGGCTGAGGATGTGGCTGGGCTCCAGGGTAGTGAGAAGGCTGGTCCTGGAGAGGTGCTGGCCGGCCACAGCTCCCTTGGTGGGGGGGCATGGGAGCCACTGATGGTGGCCTCTAGCCCCTTCTGGGAACTGCTCCCCACGGGCCCTACACCCAGGTGACACTCCTCAGAGCTGTGTGGCTGCCTCCAAACTCGGGGTCCTCTCAGCCTGCGTGTTGAACCCTGAGTAGAAGAACCATGTCTGCCCTCCTGGACGCAAGGGCTCTTGCAAAGCAGGAGAAGCTGGCTGAACTGATTCCCGTGCCCACAGCGCCCCACCACCGAGCCCTCTCCACCACCCCTGACGGAGGTGGCCCCGCTGCCTGTTCCTGGACTGGAAGCTAGACGAGGTTTGCTTTGTAGTCCCACGGACAGGGGCCCTGCCTGGGGGACAAGCGCTCAGCTGGGGCTTGGGGTTGGCATGGCCTGGCTCCCCTGCTTTGTTTTTGTCTCTTGGTTTTCTCGAGGTCATTGTACAGTCACACACAGTTTGCCTTGCTTTTCCAGTGGTAACATTTGGCAAAACTGTGAGCATTACCACAGCCAGGGCAGGATGGCAGGGTGGATGCTCCTCTGATCTTACTCACACTGTCCCCGAGCGGCGGCTTCAGTTGCATGTGCGTTTCTTTGGGTGCAGTTTGCTCACCTGCGCAGCTGCCTGGGTTGAGCCCGGGTCAGGACACTGACCCAGCTCGTCACCACCAGGATCGCCCTGTTGTTCTTTGTAACCTGCAGCCACGAACCTGCGTTCTGTGTCTGTGGCCTTGCCTGTTCCTGACATCTCCTGTCAGCAGATCACACCGTATGGGGCCTTTTGTGTCTGGCGTCTTCCACTGAGCTTCCACCGAGTTTTCAAGGTTCATCTGTGTTGCAATGTGTGTTGGGACATCACTCCTTTCAGACTGAGTCCTAGTTGATGGTGTGGAAGCGCCACCCTTTGTTTATCCATTCATCAGTTGACGGACGTCTGCATTGTTGGCTCTCCTTGGGGATTATGAATAGTGCCGGCTGAACGTTCACGGACAAGTTTGCGCTTCTCTCCTCCAGGAGTGGGATTGCTGCACTGCTTTCTGTTTGCGTTCCAGCCTCATGTGTCTTCTGGAAGAACCTGTTGTGGTCGCGGTGCTGTACGTGTTCTAGAACACAGTGCCAGGGTCCCTCGTGGCTTGTGGGGGGACAAGTGGGCTCCCTCTTCCTCTCCAGGCTGGTGCCCACACCTGGACTGACATCCTGCCAGCACACAGCTGTCCGCTTTCCTCAGGAAAACAGGAGGGCCTTCGGTTACTGTCCTTCCACCCCTTTGTTCTGTGGTCTTTGATTGTCCTGGATTTTCCTTTAGAGCAAGAAATTACTTAGCAAGAGAAGGTGCTGCACAGAAAAACCTTGGAAGGATGGGTTTGGACAAAGTGGTTGGAAGCTGATTGGATTTAGAACTTCCTGGGTGTGGACAAAACCGGAAAGCGGATGACTGGAGCAGCAGTTTACCACAGGCACAGTTTCTTACGGAGCAGATGTTTAAATTAGGAACTGCTGCTGGAGCCTGAGGAGGCTCAGCAGTGGTAGGTGCGCATCACGAAGGCAAGCACATGTGCTAAATCTGCTTGCTTTGGTATTTAGTAAAACAAAACGAATGTAGAAGGGATACTTAGCTTTGAGTTACCATTTGTTTTTTTAAAGATTTATTTCAGACAGCGAGTGTGCATGTGTGAGCATGTGCACTGGGGAGGGGCAGAGGAAGAGGGGGAGAAAAACTCAAGCAGACTCCCCGCTGAGCACAGAGCCAGAGAACTGGGGACGCGGGGACGCGGGGCTCCATCACACGACCCTGAGATCTTGACCTGAGCTGAAACCAAGATTTGGATGCTTAACCAGCTGCGCCACCCAGGGGCCCGTTGAGTTACTGTTTTAGTGTCGTTTTCCTCAAAGGTACCTGGTTTTAACCCAAAATACAGCGTGTGTATCTCAGAGGCATTTGTAAGCATGAACCCCTTTCCCAAGCACTTACCTTGGGGCATCTGGGGGGGTGCCTGCCCGTGTCAGGCCAGAGCCTCTGCCTTTGGGCAGGTGGCCATGTGGGAGCAGTCCCTGGATGTCACAGGGACGATGGGTATGGAGCCTGGCCCGGTCATGAGCACACTACAGCTTTTGCCTTCCATGGCCCCTAGAAGCAGGTGGACCGTTGGGCTGGGAAGGGGCCGGGTCAGGGGACGTGGGGCTGAGGGCCACCCTGGTGGCACCTCGGGGTGCTGTGGGCCGCTGCGCATTTATAGGGATTGTTGGAAAGCTGAAGCCACATCTGGGTCCCTTGGGTGGTTTTGGAGTAGTCTCAGGTTTGGCTGTGAGCTGCTTCGCCCAGCTGCGCCGAAGAGGGGGTGTCTGGCGCTGCCTGGCCAGCAGGACGGGCGGTCATGTCAGCAGGGCACAGAGCTGTGACCCGTGAGGAGGACTACTCCGCCCCGTGAGAATGGCAAGCCCACACGCCCGGGCACTCAGAGTTGGCATAGGTGTTCACACCGACGTGTGAAGACACACACAGGCCTGCGTGATCTCGCTGTCCCTGCTCCTCCTCAGCGAGGCAGTGGACTCCCAGGGAGGCTCTGGGTGCAGGGACCGAGAGAGGCAGAGGAGGCCCCTGTGAGGGCCAGGGCTGTGTGCTGGTTGGGCCGCGGGCCGGCTGCCTGCCCACCGCAGACTGTGTCCCACCAGACTAGCGGGGGCGGCTCTCGGGCTTCTGCCGTCTGGCCCTTTCCCGGGGCCATCCTCCTAGGGCCTGGGCCTGGTGTGCCCTGCACAGCCAGCTCTGCGCAGTTGCTTTGTGAGCCCGAAGTCTCGGGTGCCGTCCCGTTGGGGGCACCGGCACGCTGTGACCTGGGGGTGTTCTGGCAGCACGTGGCACTTGCGGGGCTGGCGCCTGGTCGGGGAGGACCGGTCGGGGAGGCCCGGTCAGGGAGGCTGCAGTCTCTCGCAAGAGTCTGTTGGTTGCAGGCATGTTGAAGCCAGTTTGTCGTGAAAGAGCCTCGGTTGGGAACTCCCAGAGCCCCCTCCTTCTCCAGCTAGCACACCTGTTCTCTGCTGTTGGGCTGGTGTGCGTGTGTTGGGGGGGCAGTGTTGGTTGCTTTTGAAAGCAAGGTTCAGAAAGCCCTGTGGCCACTTCTGTATTTCACAGTGTCCCTCAGCACAGTCGAGATGTCCCCCTGCCCATGAGGTTCAGCCCCCCCACCCCCAGAGCCAAATGTTCTCATTCTTCTGAATCAAAGAGTGGTTGCAGATCTGTGTTTTGCATTTTTCCTGTAAGTAGTTTTATGGCTCTGTCCTCGGGATTCAACACAGGTCTTTGATCAACCTACTGAATTGAAATGGAAATGTTATTAAATAGGCAAGTGATATTGGAGAATATATGTAACACATATATATTATTATATTTTGTATTTATATTTAATTATTTGGCACGCTTGTCATAATTAAGCATACATTCACCAGATTCACAAGGACGCGTTATGATCAAATGGAATCTGAGGTTTCTGAAGTTCCATTTTTTTAAAAGCTTTATTTATTTGAGAGAGCGAGCGAGAGCGTGAGTGGGAGGGGCACAGGGAGAGAGAGAGAAAGAATCTCAATCAGACTCCATGCTGAGCGTAGACAGAGAATGACATGGGGCTCGATCACACAACCCCAAGGTCGGGACCTGAGCCGAAATCAAGAGTCGGGTGCTCAACCAACTGCACCATCCCTGAAGTTCCATTTACAGATCTGTTGTCCACTCTGGAAGTCGCCCGCCCACCAGATCTTTCAACTACTTCAAGAATTCAACTCTTCAATCAGCCAACAAAATTGTCAGTCCTGGTGGGGCTGTTCAAAAGAATTGAAAGGACTGCAGTGTCCATAATCAGGAAGGGTGGATAGTGGGAAGGAGATTTGTGTCACTTTTATTAAATCTTGATTATTTTGACTTCCAGACTTGTTACTTATTGAAAGAGGTTTCCCAGCATCCTCCAGAAAGTTTGGGAATAAATCTTGGAATGTCATTTCTGTGCTAAAATTTGAAAATTGACATGGTGTTTTTCACTTTGGTTCATACTAAAGGAATTCACAAGTATTCAGCATTTGGTTCTACTTTTCTGGGGGCCGTGCACACGCCCAGCATTTTCAGTGTAACAAGGAAGCAGTGTGACGAGGCGGTGGGTGGGGGTTCACTTCAGGGAGCCAGGACGGGCCTGGGCCTCTGCTCTGTGGGGACTCTTCGCAGCCTCACAGGGAACGCGAGGTCCTTTAGGATCAGACTGTACTCTCAGTGCCGTTTTAGGGGCAAAATGAAGGAGGGGGATATTTGGAAGAAACGTAGACCTAAAGGCAGTGCTGTGTTCAGGACTCAATGTGTGTCTATGTAGCATCCCGCGCTGTTCAAAATAGACCGTGTCCTGAATGAAATGTGTATCAGTTGTTAATTGCTGCATAACAAAACCACACAAAACCCTATATCCTAAAACAACAGTGATTTTATATTTCTCATAATTCTTACGTTCCCTGGGTATTTTTCTCTGGTCATGTTGGGGATTGGCCCAGGATTCCCTGCGGGCGTAGGAGCACTCATGAGGTTCCAGGGAATGAGGCTCCCTCCACGATGGAGTGAGCTGAGAATCTTGTGGCTCATTATCCAGTCCACACGGTGTGTGTGAGACGAGTGTGTCCAGTCAGCGTGGTGTGTTAAGTGGTGAGCTGGTTTTGGTATAGAGGTTGCATCTGAATTTAATAGAATGAGAAGAAAATTTGGATTGATTTTCCTAAATTCTAGATAGAGAATTCTGAACTACATAAGTTGCTTAACTTTAGAGATTTTAAAACTTTGTGAGGCCAAATCTTAATCCTTGCCTGGATTTAAGCATAAATAGCAAATTTGTCTGTGTCATTCAGTCATAGAGTGAATTTAGAGAATACTTTGGATTATAGAGTGAACAACAACAACAACAACAACAACAAACTGGCATGAAAATCTACATATTTCTGACCAGAATTCTTTAGCTTGGAAATATTGTATGATTTTTTTGTTTTTATAATTTTTTTTTGCATTCATGCTGCTTTTTGTTTTGTTTTTTGTTTTTTGGATTTTTTTAAATTTATTTATTCATTTGAGACACAGAGATACAGAGAGAGAGAGGGAGAAGCAGGCTCCCCACCGAGCCAGGAGCCCGACACGGGGCTCGATCCCAGGACCCTGGCATCACGACCCGAGCCGAAGGCAGACGCTCAGCCATCTGAGCCACTCAGGCGCCCCATGAAATGTTGTATGTTTTTAATAAGTATCAATAGATGTGTTTTTCCCACTTCTATTTGAGTTACATATATGGAGTATTTATTATGTTTCATCCGGGCTTCAGTGTTGTTGCACTTGATTTTCTCCCACCCAAGGACTAAACAGGCCCGACCCTGCTTAGCTAACAAGATCAGATGAGATCGGGCACGTTCAGGGTGGTATGGCCATAGACTGCACTTGATTTTCTAACCGAACGTTTCAGGTTTGATTCTATTTTATTTTTTTAAGATTTTATTTATTTATTTGACAGAGAGAGACACAGCGAGAGAGGGAACACAAGCAGCGGGAGTGGGAGAGGGAGAAGCAGGCTTCCCGCCGAGCAGGGAGCCCGACGCGGGGCTCGATCCCAGGACCCTGGGACCATGACCTGAGCCGGAGGCAGACGCTTAAAGACTGAGCCACCCAGGCGTGCCCCGCTCAGGTTTGATTCTAAAGACGTTGCCTTTGGTGCTATTGGCCGAGCCTTCTTGTGGGTGTTTCCTGGCTGACACTGTACTATTTCACATTTTACTCTAACCACGGAAGAGAGCTCGTTTTGATGTTTTCAGGGTGCACCTGTGGAGCATACAAGATGAGAAAACCCCCAGCTTCAGAGTGGGATTAGGATGACGTGGTCTGTGGGCCTCGGTGGCCGGCTCACTGCCCTGAGGATTTTGCTGGCACCCGGAGAAGTGCCGCTGGTGCTTCTGCACTTTGCCCCAACCCCTCACTGTGGCCACTGTGCTGAGGCCCACGTCCTTGAGTCACCCTGTTCCCCGCCGCCTGGGTGGGCTTCCTGGAAGGGGAGGAGCAGAGGTTTTCATGGGGTTCCTGTAGAGAGGGCTGAGGTAGTGATTTTTGGATGGCTGAGAGGGTTCCCACCCATGTCAGGAGCAGGCTTTCAGACTTTGTGGAAGAAACACAAGGCCCAAGGGGGCAGCTGAGGATCGGGACAGAGGGATCTTCCCAGGGACACTGGAGGCTGAAGCAGGACAGGCAGGGACAAGATTTGGAGGCACTCCCTGCATGGGGTGAGACCGCGGCTTTGCGGGGAGGCACCTTGAGTTGTGCTTCCTTTACAGCTGAGAGGTTTCAGGCCCGGAATGACCAAGGTATTTTACTACTTAGGTCCTTCTCGTGGGCAGTAATAGAAGGTTGTGGTGGATGCCAGTCTTTACCTCTTCTCTGTGCCTCCCCCACCCCCACCCCCTTGTAAGGTTGAGGCCACTGAGTGTTGATGGCAGGATTCTAGACTCTGTGCAGTTGATTTCATCTTGAGTGGAGCTGTTCCGAACGTGCCCCATTTCCTGACGTTCCTGCCGTGTTGCCAGTGTATTCAGAGGGGACGTTGGTTCCTGAAAACACCACCACTGGCTAATGCAGGTCACAAAAATAGATCTGTGGGCCTTTAATCTTTTAAATATTTTAAAATGTAAGGTACATGATCCTTCACAATTTCATCACATATAACTTAAATACTGTTCTTCACAGTTGTGTTACCACCTGATTAAAATAGGTGATGCTAATTTTGGTATCTGTGACATTTGTCGTTCTTAGGTTTTGTAACTTTTACACTAGAGTCTGGTGAGTGTTCTCTCTTCCTTTCTGCGTCACTTGGAGAGTAGCTTGGACATGTCACGCCGCTGCTAGGACGAGGGTGAGGGTGCCTCTTGGAGCTCAGATTCCAGCGGCAGGTTTAGTGTGGAGAGGCAGAGATGCGGGTGAGGAAGAAGCCCAAGTGCTAGTAGGAGCAGCCGGGGCAGCCGGACAGCGGCCAAGAGGCAGGAGCTGAACGAGAAGCTCGGGGGTCTTTGCTGAGGCCCAGAGGGTCAGCCTCTCACTTTGCTCACGGCAGTTGGATTGTATGGAAAATGGCTTCCATGGGACTCTTTATTTGGTCTTCACTAAAAATTAAAAAGGATTCTTGAGTTATCTGCATCTGCCATTTGTTTTGTGGAGCCACCGATGCAGTGTGGAGGGCAGGGGGCCCTTCTGTGGTCTCGTTTTTGAGATCGTGTCTTCTGGAGCCGTCATTTAGATTAGGACATGGGCAGTGATGTGCTAAGGTCCCTGGAATGCTCGGTTTTGCAGCAGAGACAGCTTTGCTCGGTAAGTAACTGGTAACGTGGTCTCCTTGCGAAGGACCTGGGTCTTGTTGCCGATGGCCCTCCTCCTCTGCGGGCCGACTGGTGGTGGTGCGATGGCACTTTACACACAGAAGAATGACGGCACTTTCATCCGTGGAACTCCGGCGTGCCAAGTGGGCGGGGCCGAAGCCGCCAGTCTCCTGGGTCGTATTGGAGCCCTCTGTCACAAGACGCAGTAGGTGGCGTCTGGATCTTTCCCAAGCCAGGCGTCCTTACTAACAGACATTAAAACGGCTGTGAATAGTGTTCAGAATCCTCAACCAGAAACCACAACACTAAAGCTGAAACTGAATCTTGAAGTGAGATATGCAGAGTTCACTGGCCCGTGGCCTGTGGCCTTCTCATATCTGCCACCAGCGCCATCGCGGCCCAGGGCGGTGTGTACGCTGGCGCTTTGGAACCCTTTGTAGTGAGCTGCAGAAGGCAGCCTGGGTCAGAGCCTTCGAAGCCCCGAGGTGTGAAGGAGGACAGTTTGGTCCGTTGCCTGAGGGCTCCTTGCTTTTCCACCTTCTCTGGCTTGGGAACCTAACCTCCAGGACACGTTGTCCAGGATGCGTGTGGGACGAGTGTGCAGTGTTTGCAGAACCACCTCCCAAGTCCCTAGGGCTGGCCTCCCAGCCTCAGGCCTCCCGGCACGGAAACCTCTGGAATCTGCTGGCTCTTTGCTTTGAAGAGTATATGTATAGATTTCCTGTTGGTCAGATGGCAGTCTTAAAAGCTCACAAGTGTTGGTTTTGCGTGTGTTCTTTATTTTTCTGAGCCCATTTTAAAGAGGACGTCTGATTGAGGCCCATGTGACTGTTGAGGGGCAGGTCCTACGGAGGTCTTCCCGTGTCCGTGATGACTAACCCATTGTGCACAGCGGGTCCCAGTAACAAAGGCACTGGTCTGCCTTGCTCTTCGCACTATCGCTAAGCTGCACACATTTATAAATATAGAAACTCGTGTGTGTGTGACATGAAAATCCTGCCGGGGGGGCTGTGCACTTGGCCACAGGCTGCACGGGCAGGGCATGCACAGCTGCTCCCCGTCTGTACTGCGGGGGGTGGGGGGCGGCACACACTGCAGCCCTGGTCTTTAGAAAGGTCACACCTTTGACCCATAACATCTGGGGCCTCAGTTTCTCCATTGTTAAAACCAGTGAGGGAGTCGGTCTTCCTGGGACCTCTGTACATGCTCCTGGTGGTGCTTGGGGAGGGCACGGAGAGCCTGGTGGGGTGTGGCCTGGAGGAGTCCCCAGAGGCCCCATGACTATGAGAAGTGGTTTCGTGAAAGGAAAAGGACATGCTCGCAGGACGGTTTTTAAAGATGGGTTTCAGAAAGTGAGTGCAGTAGTCGCACCTGTTTGGTGTATTGAAGGACTTAGTACGTTTCATTCCTTGAGCCCAGTGTTGTTTACAAAAAGAAAAGAAAAAAAGAAAGAGGAGCCTGCGCACTGGCCCCTATTGCGGGTGGAACATGGCGGAGCATGTCCCAGCCACCCCCCGACCCGCACCCCAGCTTCGATCTCTGCTCTGCCCTCTGACCTGCTCGCCTGCTACCCCCAGTCCAGAAGGTGACCTTCCAGATCCCCACACAACCACCGCACAAATGTCCATCACAGGCAGAAACAGTTCTGCCCCTTAAGAGTTGCCTGGGGCCCTCCAGAGATGAGTTCAGAAGGGGCTGACCACAGTGGCCGGGCATTGCTCCCCTGGTTTGCTCTGTGATGGGTTCAGTCCTTCCTGGCTTCCTGCAAGGGTCACTTTAGTGAGAGCCTGGGGCCAGGGTACCCTGGCGTGGGTGCAGAAGGCCTTGGTGTGCTCCCGTTGCAGTTCGGATCAGGCTGAGAGGAGCCCGGTCACAGAGGGCTTGTTGTCACTCCATCTCTGTCGTGTCTCCATGAGTCTGATTCCCTAGGGGTCTCACAGAAGTGGAATCCGACACTGAGCACGATGTCTTTAAGGTTTATCCATGTCGGGTGTCGGGATTTTCTTTCTTTTTAAGACTGGATAATACTCCATTGTGTGTAAACACCACATTTTCTTTATGCATTCCTCTGTCGGTGCATGGTTGGGTTCCTTCGTGTCCTGGCTATTATGAGTAATGCTGATGTGAATGTGGGGGTGCGGACATCTCTGAGACCCTGCTTTCATTCCTTCTGGGCGTATACCCAGAAGTGGGATTGCTGGACCCACTGGTGTAGTTCCAGATTTGTTTTTGAGGAGGCGCCATGTTGTTTCCATGGCAGCTGTACCATTTTACGTTCCTGCCGATGCCGCTCTGTTTCTCCACACCCTTGTGGCTCGGTCCCCTTGAGGTGCTGGCTGGTCAGGACACAAGGTTTCTGTCTTCCTTCATAGCATGGTGCTGCCTTCAGCAGCCGGTCTATCATTTGGGAGGAATCCTGGGCGTGTTTTTTTTTTTTTAAGATTTTATTTATTTATTTGACAGAGAGGGAGAGACAGAGCAGGAACACAAGCAGGGGGAGTGGGAGAGGGAGAAGCAGGCTTCCCGCCGAGCAGGGAGCCCGACCCGGGGCTCAATCCCAGGACTCTGGGATCGTGACCTGAGCCGAAGGCAGACGCTTAACGACTGAGTCACCCAGGCGCCCCTATCCTGGGTGTATTTAAAGATAATCCACCCGGTCGCCGAGCCCTGCCCTTTGGAGGTTTGTCGGGGCCACCCGTCCCAGTGCCTTCCTCCCCCACTTGTCCCCCATCGTCCCTCCAGCATGCTCATCCTCACCGCCATCTCTGCCTTTTGGTTTTTTTGTGATAAATTTCTACAGTAAAAGATGCCACACCTGCCTGTTGAACCTGCCTGTTGGACTGTTAGCACTGGGATCTGTTGTCCTGAGGGAGCATCCCGCCAACCCCGCAGGACAGTCGGAGTTGGCTGGGAGCTGACCCCCAGCAGCAGCAGGCTTCCTCCTCCCCTGCTGTTTGTATGTGCTCTGTCCTTCGGGGGGGGGGCGTCCCCAGAATTGTGCTCGTACCTTCTTGACAGAGCTGTCTTTGGAGTCACCCGCAGGGTGCGCGTCCGGCTGCACCGTCCAGCTTCTGAGGCGTCTTTCTTCTTCTGAGCAAGGCCAGCCGACGTCCAGCGTCTCTCGTTAGAGAAGCCTGTCACGAAGGGAACTTTCCCCTTGATTCCCTTGACAAAAGATGTCTCGTTTGGACTGTTGAGAATCAGTAATAAATAATTTTTTAAAAGCCAGAACAGACTGTTCATTGTTTGCAATCTATAAATGTTGTATTTGTAAAAAGATAAGGATCATAAATTTGAGAAGAGAAACACTGTGCTTCGTTGGTAGAAAGCAGCGGTTCGTGGCGAGGTTTTCAGGACGCTGTCCAGTTGTCTGCTTGCTTCCTGCAGGAGTGATGTGAGGTGGCCCATTCGCACCGCGCTCTAGTACGTGGCTCCTGGCCAGGACCACCAGATGCGCAGCTTCCCCTCCTCCTGTGTGCCTCCCCCGCTCCAGGCTGGCGTTCACCAGCGACACCAGCTTGTAGGTGCAGGGGCCCTTGGTTTTTCTCGAGGTTCCATTTCTAATGCTCTTGGGAAAAAGTCACTCACAATCCTGAGCCTCGGTATCCCTAGCTAGAGGATGTTTTCTCTTTACTTGTTCCATGGGGTTACTTAATGATTCCACGAGAAGTTCCACAGGAGGGCTTCGTGTCCTACTGAGTGGAGCGTAAGCGCTCACTGTAAATGGGTGACCGCCTGCACTGTATGTCTGTTTATTCCAGGATTAAGTAAAAATGAAGCATCTTTGGGGCGTCTGGGTGGCTCAGTCAGTTCAGCATCTGACTCTTGATTTCGGCTCAGGTCATGATCTCAGGGTTGTGAGATCGAGCCCCGCATCAGGCTCCACGCTCAGCACGGTGTCTGCTTGTCCCTCTTCCTCCACTCTTGAGTGCTCGCTGTCTGTCTCTCAAATAAATAAAATAAAATAAAATAAATATTTTTAAAAAAATACGAAGTAGCTTTGCTTTCTATTTTGTTTGTTAATGGAACAAAACCTTTGTATTTAAAAATACCTTGTTATAACACTTGAGATTTGCAAGTCTGGTTCTGAGGTTATTTTAGTGCTCATTGTCATAGCTGGAAAAGATAATTTTCAGGAAGTGGCACATAGATTTTGTACTGAGGTGAAGCTCGCCACAGGTGACAATTTGAAGTTTTTTACACAATTCTTGTCAACCTTGGTCCAGTCTTTTAGGCCAGTCTGGCTGATGAGGAGCTAATCCCAGAAGGGGCGGCTGCCCGTGCAGCAGCTCGGTGTCTTTGTCCTCCCGGGAACCCCTGCCTGCTTTCTGCGGGCCGGCAGCAAGGCCTGCCGGGCGGGTGCTGAGTTGGGAGGGCGCGCTCGGGTGAGGGTCCACGGCCCCTTCCCCTCCCTCAGACCTGGGGCCGGCCTGCAGCCGGCGTCCGTCTGCGTGGGAGGAGTTGGCAGCATCGAGATTTTGTCCTGATGCTTTTGGGTAAAAACAAACCTCTTGTTCCAGTAGTTTCTCCTTAGATTCTCATGAGCGTTTAGTTCATGAGTGTCACTGTGTCGCTGTGAACCCTCCCTGGGCTTTGAGGGTCTGTCTCGTGCCCCCCTCTGCCTTCGGGTCTTTTCTTTACTGGAGGAAACAGCAGAGTGGTGCTTGCCGCGTCATCCTCCGCACGTTCTGGTGGTCGCAGTCCCCAGAAGACACCTGTCGGGGAGGAGCACGGCTCGCGCTCCTCTGGCCTGGTGTCGGGGTCAGCGGCGTTAGCGTGTGCTGCTCAGCCAGGTTCCCCTTGCAGAATATTGATTGTCCTAGAGCTTCCTTTTTGTCGTTAGGAGGGAGGAGGAAAAGGAGGCTTTTCAGATTCTGGGGTGAGATAGTGTGCTTCAACAACAACAGTTTGTTTTCTCGATGCAGCGTCTATCATGTGTAAAATTACTTTGTGGAGATGCGGGCCTCAAGCTGTGAATGAGCAGGGCTGTGACACCGCTGGGCGGATGTGGACGATGGGGCAGGGGCAGAGCCACGTGGACTCGTGGCTCCCTGGGGCGGGTAGCATGCTTGCTGGCCTGGAGCGCCCGTTCATCCTTACAGACCCAGGGCGCTCTGCTCGCAGAGGGGCTTCACTGCCCCAGCTCGGCCCCCCGGCCTGCGGCCCTGCTGGCCTGGGGAGCACGAGCTCTGCCTCAGAGGCTGGGCTGTGTGTTGGGTGCATCAGTGCTGACGGGTGTGGGTGTTGTGTGTGCGTGTCTGGTTATCAGAAACGTTACCTTTCAGCAATATGTGACCGTATTTCACTTGCTGGGACAGTGTTCACTTGTGATCACCCTTCCTGACAGCCTTTCTTTGAGATGCTCTTTAGAGACAGAAGCCTCCTGTTCACTTTCTCCGCTATTACAACTTGACATCAGTGTTAGGATGAATTAAAAAGACTCTGTAAGTTTATACTCAGATATTAAAATTTATTCCATACCCTCTTCCTCAAATATGTGACTTGACAATTAATGTTGGTGTACCGGTCCCCTTGGCTCAAATGTGCCGCCAAGCGAAAGAAACGGTGAATGCAGGAGGCTGTGCTGGAGGCCCCCGTGCCCGTTGGAACAGCGGCATGTGCAAGGCTAGGCTGCAGACATGCCCAAAAGCAGGTGGAAACCATGTCGATAGGGCTCTTACTGTCAGACTGGGTTGGTTGTGGACAAGGGCCAGCACCGGGCGGGGAGTGACTGACGGAGAGGCTGCCCCTGGCTTGGTCCTTGCTGGGTGGCCCTGACAACCGTGCAGAACCTTCCTGGATGGGCCCCTGCATGCCCAGGAGGTGCCCTCCTGCCCACTGACCAGCACAGAAAGATTGCACGTTTGTCCAGGGCCACAGCAGGGGTACTCCCTACCAGCAAGCAGTGGGAAAGGCCTTCGCTGGGCCTGGGCACCTGGCTCTGACCCTGGCCTTGGGTGTGGTGCATACTCCACCTTTATGAGGCTCAGTGCATCCCTAGGGCGCCTTGTTTCAAGGTTTTTCCACAAGATAACAGCTTTGTTGAGATATCCTCTGCATACCATACAGTTCATCCCGCTATAGTGGTTTTCACTGTGTTCACAGAAATGTGCAGCCTACACCACACTCCATTTTAAGGGCTTTCATCGCCTCCGAAAGAACCCATGCCCTGTGGTCATCATTGCTCATCCCTCCCCACCCTGGAGCAGACCACCGATCTTTCTGTCCCTGTGGATTTGTCTCTTCTGGTCATTTCTTATCCTGGAATCCTGTACCGTGTGGTCCCCAGAGAGACTTGTGTGCACGTGCCTGTGGGCTATCGTTTGGAATGGCAGAAACACAACCCACACGTCCGTGAGTTAACGTAGAACACATTAAAGAGATGATATCAAACGCTTTGTTTGAAAGTAGGGGATGCTCCCATGTAAGCAAGACTGCGTGTGTACGGAATGAGGACCAGCTGCTCAGCTAGGTCCGTGCTGACGGCTGTGCGGTGCAGACAGCCTCTCCCCAGTGCGGCGGTGGTCACCCTCCAGCCCGGCCGAAGCAGCCATGGGAACCGTTGTCGAGAGTCACCCAGAGGAGCTGCGTGCATGTGCCAGCCGCCTTCCAGTGTGCCCAGCCCCGGAGCTGCCCTTCGCCCGAGCTGCCGCTGTAGCCACTGCCCCACACAGGGCATTGGGCACCTCCCTCCCCAGCCCCCTCGAGCCCCTGCTTCCAGGAGTTGTTCTCATGTCCCCCAGATGTGCTGTGGGAGGGGTGAGGGTGAGTGACCTCATCAGCATGCAGACTTGCTGTCCTCCCCCCTTTACAAAAAAACCCCAGTCCCGCGTTTACCACCAGCTGCCACCCCATTTCTTTGCTCTCCTTTATAGCAAAAGTCCCCTTAAAGAGATGGCCATACCGTTGTCTCTCTAGCCTCCCCACCCTCTCTTTCCGAGAGCTTTATTGAGACATAATTTAAATACAGTGAAATTCAGCAGTTGTCAGTGTAGTGTGTTAGGTTTTAACACTAGTGAGTCACGTTCCTATCGCCACAGGTGTGACATAAGACATCTCCATTGTCCTGGAAAGTGCCCATTTCCTCCTCTGTCCCTGGACCCAGGACACCACTGATGGACTTTGGTCACTGTGTTTTCTTTTTCTAGAATCCAATATGGATGGTTTCTCCCAATTAGCATGGTCTTCCATTGTATACATACATCATATGTTTATCTGATCAACAGTGGATGGACATTTGCGTAGTTCCCAAGTTTCAGCTATTACGAAAAAAGCTGCCATGAATAGTTACGTACGAGATTTGCTTTGTGGATGTGTGTTTTACTTTCTCTTTGGTAAATACTTAGGAGTGGGATTTCTGGATCACATGAGCAGGTAAAGTTTAATTTTTTAGGAATCTGCCAAACTTTTTCAGAGTGACTGTACAATTTCATGTTCCCACCGAGAGTGAATGAGAGTGCATTTGCTCTGTTTACTCACCGTCATTTGGTGTGGTTAGTCTTTTTAACTTGCCCATTCTAGTGGATATCTAGTGGCATCCCTTAATTTCTATTTCCCTAAAGACGAATGATGTAGATTATTTTTTCATGTTTTTTGGGGGTGGGTCATCCATATATTTTGTTTGGTGAAGTATCTATTTCTGCATATTTATTTATTTTTGTCTATTAAAAAAAATGTTACTGAGAGCTCTTTATATTTAAACACAAGTCCATTACCAGGTTTCTCTTGTGCAAATATTTTATCCCAGTCTGTGGCTTGGCTTTTCATTTTCTTAGTATTGTCTTTTGAAGAGCAAAAGTTCCTAATGAAGTCCAGGCTGACTTTTTTTTTTTTTTGATACTTCATGCTTTCTGTGTCGTAAGAAATCTTTGTCTAACTTAATGTCAAAAAAATTTTCTCTTATTTTTCTTCTATAAGTTATGTAGTTCTGGCTTTTGCATTCAGTTCTGTAATCATTTTGAGGTCATTTTTACGTAAGGTAAGGTTAAAGCCCCCCTTCCCCCTTTTCTGCATAAGGATATTCAATTATTCCAGCACCACCTGCTGACAACATGATTGTTTCGCATCCAGTTGTTTTACTTCTATTGAAAATTAGTTGAGTGTATATATGCGGGTCTGTTTCTGGACTCTGTTCAGTTCCATTGGTCTACATGTCGTTGTCACACTGTCTTGATTACTGTAGCTTTATAGTAAGTCTTGAACTGTAGTGTACACACCTTTCCATGTTGATCTTTTTCATTTCCTTGTATGTGTTTCAGAATCAGCTCATCCTTAGGACAAAAAAGAGTGCTGAGATTTTGATTGGGATTGTGTTGAATCTATAAATCAGTTTGGAGAGAAGTGACATCTCTCTCTCTCTTTTTTTTTAATTGATTTATTTATTTGACAGAGAGAGAGAGAGAGCCAGAGAGCACAAGTGGTGGGAAAGGCAGTGGGAGAGGGAGAAGCAGACTCCCCACTGAGTGGGGGGGGGGGGCGCGATGTGGGGCTCAGTCCCAGAACCCTGGGATCATGACCTGAGCCGAAGGCAGACGCTTCACCGACGGAGTCACCCAGGTGCCCCAAGAACTGACATCTTAACAGCGTAGAATCTTATGTTTATTTAGAGAGGTCTTGCACATATTTTATCCCTAAGTGATTCATTTTGGGGATGTTATTGTGACTTTATTATTACTTATTTTTTAAATTACAGTGTTATATTAGTTTCGGGTGTACAATGTAGTGATATCTACACAATACTCAATGTATTGTTTTTTAAATTTTAGTGTCCTCTTGTTTCTTGGTAATGCATAGAGATATAACCGATATATTAAAATAGGGACATATCTTGCAACTTTGCTAATAAACTCCCTGTAGTTTCTAAAAAAAAAAAAAAAAACAGATTTCATAGAATGTTCTACATAGATGTTTATGCCAAATGTGCATAAAGACACTTTCCCTTTTTCCATGCTGTATACCCTGCATTTCTCTTTTTGGTCTCACTGTACCATCCAGATCCTGCACTGTTGGACAGAAGTGTTGAGAGTGTGTGTTCTTGCCTCCTTCAGTCTGAGAGGGAAGGTTTCTGAACTCCTGACTTCTAGTAGATTCCCTTTTTTAGGTTGGCAAAATCTTCCTTAGTTTGCTGTTTTTTATGTGAATGGGAGTAGAATGTCTTATGCTTTATTCATCTATCAGTATGATAGTTTTTAAAGAAGCAATAGAGAAAAATTAATGAACTCCAAAGTTCGTTCTTTGAAAAGATAAATAAAACTGACTGACCCTTAGCCAAACAAATGAGGAAAAGAAGACACAGATTTTTCAGTCTCAAGCATGAGAGAGGGAATGTCTCTATGATCCTATAGCCATTAAAAGGATAAAGGAATTTTTTTAACTTTGTCAATAAATATGACAATTTAGGTGAAATGAATGATACAAATTACCTAAGCTTGCTCAAGAAGAAATAGATCACCTGAGTGGCCCTGTATCTTTTAAGTAAATTGAATATTTAATTACAGGTTGTTTTTTTTTTTTAAGATTTTTATGTATTTGAGAGAGAGAGAGCGCACAAGAGGGGGGAGCAGGAGAGGGAGAAGCAGGTTCCCCGCCGAGCAGGGAGCCCGATGCGGGGCTCGATCCCGGGACTCCAGGATCGTGACCTGAGCCGAAGGCAGTCGCTCGACCAACTGAGGCACCAGGCGCCCTAATTACAGTTCCTGACACAAAAGAGCCATTAGTCCCCCATGGCCTTCCTGTTGGTTTATACCATCCACTAAAGAATCCATCACGCCAGTTATGCACAGCCCACCTCACATGTAACCGGAGGCGAGATGAGGGTGGAGGCTTGGAGTCCTGCATCCACATGCTGTAAACCCCCCTACTCTGTAACCAGTTGCATTTGTCATTGCAAAAGGGTAGTCCTACATCACAAGCAAGTGGATTGATCTCAGAATTCAAATTTGGTTTAACATTCAAAAATCAGTGTAATATACCATATTGACATAATAAAAAGAATAAGCATGTGATCATCTCCAAAGATGCCCCCCCAAAATAGCACTTGACAAAATCTCATACCCATTCATGATAAAAATACTCTGCAAACAGAAGGGAACCTGGGGCGGCTGACTGGCATCATCCTCGCAGGCGGGAGACGGAGGACTGTTTTCCTAGGTGGGCTTGCTCATGGTCACCTGTCTTGTTCTCTTTTTCAAAATAACCTTATTGCTAAAGCAGTCCTCCACATTTTGGAAGACTAGGAATAACACTGACGGAGATAAAACCGAACACATCATGTTTTCCCTGCCTAGAAAGGTTTTCCTGTGTGTGTGGACGTGTGTGCACATACATACACTTGTGTACATCTGTGTGAGATAGTTTGATAGGTCGCCTGGGTCAGGCTGCGGTGCCCGGGTATTCACACATTAGGTGAGCTGTTGCTGGGAAGGTATTTGTCCGTGTGTTCCTAGTCTACCATCCGCTGATTGGAATGAGCTGGATCAGCCTGGGAAATGTGGACAGCTCGTTCTGTTCCTCCTGCTGAGAGGCCTGGAGGCGAGCCCTGCTGCATCCGCCCTCTCAGCGCTGTGGGCCAATCCTTAGTAGAGGCTGCCTATTTCATATATGTATGTCTCTGATAGAATCCTGATTCATATGAATGTATAATACATATTTATTAATTTTACGAAATCCTATCACTTATTCAGCGATTGTCACCTTTTTGTTTCAGTAAGCTGCTCTCCCCTCTGATGGTCCAGCGTGGAGAGGCGTTCTGTGGTCTGGTGTTTTGCCCCCACCAGGGTCTGGACGGAGTGTGGCCCCCCGGTCACCTCCCGTAGGCTGCTTTAATCCAGCACACTCTGCTTTCCCTGCTACTGACCAGAAAGTCCTCCCTTTCTGATTTATTGTATAGCTGCCCTGTTGCATCATTTAGCTTGTTCTGTATAGTTTAGCTTATCTGTTTTATGGGTCATTAAAATAAAAATCCACCTTTAATTTTTTCAGCCTCTGTTATGTATTTGCCTTTTTTTGTGTTCCCTTATTTTGTGTTCCTCGTCACATTTTTCTTCTCTGTTTTTGGGTATATTCTGATTTTTTAAAGATTTTTTTTATTCATTTGAGAGCACAAACAAACGGGAAGAGCGGCAGGCAGGGGCAGAGGGAGAGAGAGAAGCAGTCTCCTGGCTGAGCAGGGAGCCCGATGCGGGGCTCGATCCCAGCACCCGGGGATCATGACCTGAGCCGAAGGCAGATGCTTCACTGACTGAGCTACGCAGGGTCCCTGGATATATTCTGATTTTTAAGACCTCTTTTGGGATGCCTTCCGGAAATAAGTACATTTCCCTCAAAGAACTGCTTTACCTGGGGCGCCTGGGTGGCTCAGTCGTTAAGCATCTGCCTTCGGCTCAGGTCGTGATCCTGGGGTCCTGGGATCAAGCCCCGCATCGGGCTCCCTGCTCGGTGGGAAGCCTGCTTCTCCCTCTCCCACTCCCCCTGCTTGTGTTCCTGCTCTCGCTATCTCTCTGTCAAATAAATAAATGAAATCTTAAAAAAAAAAAAAAAAAGAACTGCTTTACCTGGATTTCCTATTTTACTGTGTAGCGTTGTGTCATTCCCTGATTTGAAAATTTTCAGTTGCTGCTCTGAGTTTGGCCTTGGCTCTTGTACTTGGAAGCACATTTCTCAATTGTCAGATTTTGTAGACTTGCTCTGGAGGTCTGTGTGTGGTCACTGCCATCATCTCCTTCGTCTCCTTGAAAGGAATTGGCGCTGTGTGGTTATAGGCTGGAATGTGTTGTGCGTGCTCGGTGGGTCGGGCTTGGGATTGTGCTTGAATCTTCTGTATTCCTTATTTTGGGTAGGAGTTGTCTCCTAAAATGCTGAGAGTTATTTTAAAGTCTGCTCCCTGCTAGTGGTGGCTCTGTTTTTCCCGGTTGTCAGTGTCTGCTCTTTATACAGTGAGGCTGTGTTTCGAATGTGTCCGTGTTGGGAACCACCTCTCCTGTGAAGGGAGTCTCTTGCTGTGTTTAGTGACAGACTTTGTCTCACGAGTTGTGCTTTGACCTCAAGCCTGTATCCAGTATCAAGTCAGCAACCTCTGCCCTCCTGCTCAGTATTCACCTGGTTTATCTTTCCTCTCCTCTTGGAATCTTTCAGATTTTTAAAAGATTTTATTTATTTGTCACAGAGAGAGAGAGAGAGATCATGAGCGGGGGGGTGGGTAGAGGGAGAAACAGGCTTCCTGCTGAGCAGGGAGCCTGATTTAGGACTCGATCCCAGGACCCCGAGATCATGACCTGAGCCGAAGGCAGACACTTTACCGACTGAGCCACCCAGGCGTCCCGGAATCTTTCCAGATCTTACTGAGTTGTAGATTTCCTTCATTCATTCTCAGCTTCCCGTTGCAGTCTGACAGACTTTGTCTTTCAGCTGATTTCTTAGCCCTCTTACCGTTGTACTTAATAAATAACTGGATTGGGCTTTCTGTTCGTTTCCACTGGTGTTTTTCTCTCCTTTTCTTTCTGTTCATTTTGTTCTGCAAATTTGGCAGTTACACACTTTCTGTTCATGGTCACCTTGGAAGTTAGAGTGTTAATGTGGCACCAGCCTTTCCTGTTACCTGGCGGATGCTCCCAGGTGCTGACCCCTGTGTAAGCTTCAAGCCTGTCTTTAGGTGCAGGGTCACTGGGCAGGACGCCCAGGCCGGCCTCTGCGTGCTCCTCATCCACTCTGGCTTTGATTATGGTGTGTGTATGCACTCATGGGTTTTTTTTCCTTTGACTTTCACTTGTTCCCACTGCCATTTTTTAGTGGTATTTTCCATGAGAAAACTTGTGGCAAAAACTGAAAATGCAATTTGGTGTTTCCTTGAAGATGACAACAGAAATTTTCAAGGTTGTTCATACTTCCCACCTGTTTGTTGTCCTTTTCATGTGTTACTAATGAGGGGTGGTGCTCCTCAAATCATCTTTCCTGTCCTTATTTTTAATCCCGACACTTGTGAACTCAATCTGTGTGGCGGTGCCTGCAAGCTTTCCCTCCTGGCCCTGCTTATTCTTATGTCTTTTTGACCCTCCTTAGGCCTCTTCTCCAAGAAAGACCTGGGTTTTCCTCCAGCCTGAGGCAGCTTTTCCCCAGACGAGGCTCCTCAATTCCTGGGTGATTGTGAAACATGCCATTGTTCTTTATTCGCGAGAGGATAAGATCTGTCAGTCCTTGACCGGGAGCTTGCTGACCCACAGCCCCGCCCTGGCCCCTAGAGATGGTCCCCAGTCAGAGGTCCTGCCTATCGGGCACTCCCGGTGAGGGTGTGTCTTGGATCATCTCAGCTGCTGCCTTGTTTGTGAAGTGAAAGTAATACCATCTGTTCAACTGAAACTTCTTAGGGGCTCTACAGAAAAGAGGAAAGTAAAGTGCTGTGCAGATGTAATTTGAACTGGATCGTTAAATCCTAGACACTGACTGTAGGGTGGGATGCTGTCATTAATTACAGCTGCCAGTGTGCCCCCAGCACTTCCCCATGCAGCGCTCCCCCGTGCGGCGCTTTTCTGTGTGGCGCGCTCCTGTGCACTGTGCCGCGCTCCCCCGTGCGGCGCGCTCCTGTGCACTGTGCCGCGCTCCCCCGTGCGGTGCTCCCCCGTGCCGCGCTCTCCTGTGCAGCGCTTCTCTGTGTGGCGCTCTCCTGTGCACTGTGCCGCGCTCTCCCGTGCCGCGCTCCCCCGTGTCGCACTTCTCTGTGCAGCGCGCTCCCCCGTGCGGTGCTCCCCCGTGCGGCGCGCTCCTGTGCACTGCGCCGCGCTCCCCCGTGCGGTGCTCCCCCGTGCCGCGCTCTCCTGTGCAGCGCTTCTCTGTGTGGCGCGCTTCTGTGCACTGTGCCGCGCTCCCCCGTGCCGCGCTCTCCTGTGCGCTGTGCCGGGCTCCCCCGTGTCGCACTTCTCTGTGCAGCGCGCTCCCCCGTGCGGTGCTCCCCCGTGCGGCGCGCTCCTGTGCACTGTGCCGCGCTCCCCCGTGCCGCGCTCTCCTGTGCACTGTGCCGCGCTCCCCCGTGCGGCGCTCCCCTGTGCGCTGTGCCGCGCTCCGCAGTCCTCCCGGGGCCCTGGAGGACGGTGGTTCCTCCCAGCCCACGTGCAGTCTGTGGCTTGCTCACGCCTTGAGCCAGTGAGCAGTGGGTTGTTGGATGCCTCCACGCAGGCCTGTGGCTTCCCAGACCTGGAGCAGCCCCCTGGCCCACGGCTTCCAGGACCCCTTCCTTCCCTCTCTGCCACCAGTCTGCCCCAGTCCTTGGAGCCTAGAAATTAGTCCTGTGTCACCAGCAAAACCAGAGAGCGCGTTGCACAGAGACTCGTGGGGAAGAAGGCTGAGGAGCCGCAGGAGGCCTTCCTCAGCACTTGGATTCTTTCTCAGAACTTGAGGCACTTCCTTGAAGAGGAGGGACGGTGAATCTTTGGGAATAAAGATTTTCTGTCAGGTTTTCTCTGCGAAGGTACATGTGTGCCTTGGAAAGTGCTTCTCATCAGGCCGCAGCCAGCCAGCTTCAGACTCCTTGCTTCTTTGTGTCTTCTCACCGGAGTCAAGTTCTGAACTGGGTCTGTTCTCTGGTGGTTGTCCATCCAGGACGAGCTGCTGGGTCGGTGGGCACCCCTCCCTCCGCCATCAGGGTCCCCTTTCCCCCATCGCCTAAAAAGACAAATCCGAGTTGTTTTTACTTGGAAAGAATTTACCACAGGTGCAGCTTAATAGCGGGACCTCGAAACAAACTGTTGGAGCTCATCCGTGCTGCCCTCTATTTCGGAACTGAGATTTTGCTTCAGCAAAATGCGCTTAGAGCTGCCAGCAGACAGGAGCACATGACGTCGTCCTGGCTCTACAGCCTCCGGTCAGGATTCTAAAGCACGTAAGGGGCATCTGTTTTGGGCTGTGCGACAGAGGCCTTCCCTGCCTTCACCTCTTCGCCATTAAGACAGTTGCTTTCAGTTCTCAGTCAATAAACGTTTGATTATTCTGTAAAAACAGTTCCTCAGAACATTTTAACATCTTGGTTTTAACGTGGGGTTGTGTGTTTCCTTGGAATATTGAGTGTTTAGTTTTGGTGATGGCTGTACTGAGAAGCGTATCTGTACAGCCCACAGTGGGTTTTTGCAGCCTGAAATACCAAGTTTGGTTTTTCTCTGAAAAATGTCGGTCCGGGCTTGGGGATTTATTTGCTAGTTTTCTGTCTAATGCTTTAAAAATACCGTAGAGAGGGAGTAAGGAGAAAGCATATTATTCTTCACCACATCACGAGCTGGAGGAACATGGAAGGAGATGGGATGAGTGTTTATGACCTGAACGAAGTTGGTACGAAACTAAGCCGTTTTCTGTTCTGTTCAGCCCTGCCTCACTCTTTGTGTGTCGTCCCTGGTGTTCCATCTGCAGGTCTGTTCTGGGCATACCTGTTTATACTACGGGTTTATCTGAGAGGTAATGGTTGAATTCCAAGGTGTTGAGATATCCAGGAAACTCTGTGTTTGCTTCCCCAAGATGAAATGGACTGTGTTTTCTAAACCAAGAAGGAAATGGGCTGTGAGGGTCATCCCTTCGACTTTACCAGGAGCCTGTCCGGGGCTGATTTCCCTCAGCTGTAGGCCTGCCACATCTTTTTCCTGTTCTGTGGTGACTTCCTGGTTTGTCACAAGAACCTTGGGGGGCAGGGGGGCCTGTGAGGAGGAGGGCCTGGAGGAGACCTGGGGTCATCCAGGCCCAAATCCCTGCTGGGGCTGGGGCTGCTCTGGGCCTCATGACCTGGGCCACAGACGGCCATCTTGTGGCCACACTTCATGTCTGTATGTGCGTTTGCACAAAGATCATTAATCGAAGGGCTTTACTTTGCCTTCTGTGGGTACATAATTATTCAGTGTTCCACATTTTTGGGGATTAAAAACATCTTTTCATATGCGGAATTACGAAGTGTTATCAGTGGGATTTAAGGCTTAGGAAGGGTAGAGAGGGCAGGGGGTGGATGGTCCTTGCCTTAATCTGGAATTTTTATGCCGTTGTTCTCTATTTACAGCTTTTAGAAATCAGCTGGTGTTGGTGCACATATGTTTGGAGCTGTTGCTAAGGTGACGAGCCTCAGTCTCACCCACACAGTCTTTCTGGAAGGTGGGGACACTTGGTGGGGTCCTTGCACACAAGGGCATTGTTGGTGTGCTCGGGGAGTTTGCAGGCTGCCCTGTCCAATTTATGTTGTCTGCTCCCTCCTGGTACAGACAAGTCCTGAGATGGATTTACTACGGAGAGAAACAGGACGGCCTTGTTTTCAGGTCTTGTCTCTAATCTCTAATCTGATCGGTGCAGCCGACCTTCAGGTCTGTGGTTGGTCTCCCCTCTTGTTCCCCTTGAAACAGGACTGTGAATTTGGCTTTAGACATTTCTCAGTGGAAGTCACAAATTTAAAAAATTGTACAATATTGCATATAAACAGCATTAGTCATATGACTTGGGTTATGATTTGTGATTTCTTCTGGGTTAAAGAAGTCTGAAGTTATTTGTAATATAACTGTGTTTCTCTGTGTATATTGCCAAGTTTTTAGTCACTTAGAAGTTGGATTTGGGAAGTAAAGTGTCCTTCTAGTGCTTCGTTTGGCTGTTACTACCTGCCACATTGCTGTACACTTTGAGAAAGAAGAAAACAACCGTCAGGACCTTTTAGGGTCATGGACTCTCTAGAGTTGGGCAGAAGCTGAATGAGCATGTGTTGCACTTTGCTCCTGTGACTTCTGGGGTTTCAGAACTCTCTGGGCTCTGCTGTCCCTACATGTGTCTGAGACACTTCACCCGGGGAGAGCCTCCTGTTATCACTTAATGGCTTCTCTTTAAGTGAAAGCTGATTATTGATTCTTTTTGTAGAACCTAATCTTGTTCCTCAAGAGTCTCCTACATGCAAAGCATCTTTCCCCTTTCCCAACCAAAATTTCTTAATAGTTTTACAACGCAAAAGAGGGTACTTTTGTGACTGTGTAGTTTCCTCAGATTTTTAAAAGCATTTTCAGTTAGTTTCTTGCAGTTCCATTTCTGGCTATAAACTTTCAAGGGAGTTCTTAGACAGGTGTGTAAAGAAGTACGCTGGGGGGGCGCCTGGGTGGCTCAGTCGTTAAGCGTCTGCCTTCAGCTCAGGTCATGATCCCAGGGTCCTGGGATCGAGCCCCGCATCGGGCTCCCTGCTCAGCGGAGGAGTCTGCTTCTCCCTCTCCCTCTGCCCCTCCGCCTGCTCATGCTCTGTCTCTGTCTCAAAAAAATAAATAAACTCAAAAAAAAAAAAAAAAAAAAAAGAAGTACGCCGGGAAATGCTTATTGCAGGGCGTCTGGGAGGAGGCTGCCCACCATCCCTTCAGTGAGGAGAATGGAAGTGTGTGTAGCAGAAACACACGTAAATGCCCCAAGCACAGAGGGGACCAGGGTGTGAGGGTCCGTCCAGTGTTTCCTGTAAAAATACCCCGTACCCTGTTTACAGGTTTACATGGAAAGACATCTATGAGAATGATGAGCATCCACATCAGATTAGCCTCAAAATCCAAAAATCTGTGGAGAGGAAGAAGAATGAGGGCGAGATGGGGTTACATAAGGGGCTTCAAGTATGTATGTAATATTTTCTATATTAAAAAAATTCCAAAGCAAACATGGCAAAATGAACAGATGGTGGATACATGAGTGTTTGTTGCGTTATTTCTCATACTTTTCTGTCTGCATGAGACATTTCAGTGAAAATCGTAGCCCTTGTTACTTTACTGTAAAGTAATGAGGACTGAAAATACTTATGAGGAAATCCTAAAATATAACAACCCCTTTTGAACAGATTTAGGGACACTCTAAATTCCTGGGATCATTTGAAAAAGAACTGTTTTTACCTTCTACATTCTATAAATGCAAGTCATACTTGGTGTAGAGTAAGTGCTGTGGGCTTGGGCCGTGGTTTGACCTGAGTGTGCTGCGTTGATCGACTCACCCAGGGTGTAACTTTTTTTTAATTTTCATAATGGATTTTTTTTTGTCCTTTTAATTGGTGGGCGTAAGCCTCAAAGCCATCTTGGCCACATCGTGCTCCTTTGGTTGTGTCCAGAAGGAATTCCCAGTGTCCAAGGCTTTTTTTTTTTTATCACATGGTTTTTACCTAATAGCAAAACTTTCCCTTTTATTATACTTGTGGCCTGGAGGGGCTCTGGCAGGTGGCCCTGGGACGTGTCTGTGAGGCCGTGGTCTCGCCTCCTCTCCCTTCCCACTGTGTGGATTTCCCGCTTTGCACCAGTGGAAGGGATGCCCTGTAATAAAACTCAGAGGGCTTTGTCCAGACCATGTAGGTGAGATGATTAGTGAATTAGTAAACGTCAAATGTTACTTGAATAAGCTATTGTTAATGCACATTGAAATTCAGTCTGTATTTTCCTGTAGTCAGATTCTAGAAACAACACGTGTGCAGGGTAGAAAAGCAGAAAATACAAACAGGGAACACTTTCTGGGAAATGCATCTCTGCTACCCAGATGGCCAGTGTTAGTAGCTTCTGGGTTCCTGTCTCATGGAGAAGTTATCTTTTAGATCATACTACATTTTTACCAAAACTTTGAGCATACTATTTCGTAACCTGTCTTTTCCCCATCAGCCTCTCTTCTTTACCTTTCTATTTCAGTAGGTCTTAGAGCTCTTCTGTGGAAACTGGTGTTCTGCTCTTGACTATGGATGTCCCCTGATCTTCAGTGTGTCCTGAGAGGCACCTTTGCCTAGCCCAGGGGCTGGCGGTCTTTTCCTTTCGTGGCCAGATTGTAAATTTTCCAGGCCTTGCAACCTAAGAGACAGAGTGATGGCTGTCCTCTAGGTGCTTGTACAACCATTTGCAGATGTCCCTGTCCCAGCTCCCGGGCTGGCCCACTCTGCCAGGGAGGACAGTCTGGACCAGGAGTGTGAGCGTCACCACGGGTGAGCCCTGCCACATGAGTCCAGACTGGGTCCCCTCCCAGCCTGCCTTCTCCAGTGAGGGGCAGCAGGTGCCCGCCAGCCTCATGCTTTGGGCTCAGCAGAGACATTGTGTAGTCTGTTATAAACAAGTCCCACCTCGTGTGGTGAGCGTTCCCTGGCATGGAGTAGTCGCATTCAGAGTGGGGGGACATGGTTAAGAGAAGCAGCCAGCAGTCCAGTCCTGAGTCCCCTCCACCAGGTGGAGATAACCCCAGTGGTCCGAGGGGTCCCTCTGAGCAGGACAGGAAGCCAAGTGCAGTCTCCGCAGTCTCTGCCGTGTGAGCTGCCTGCCACGTCGGCCATGGCGTGCCACCGGGGCCTGCGAACGCAGGGGAGAGGCCATTTCTTGTGGCTTCAGGGAGCAAGTGGCCGGTCGTCAGACCGTCCCTGAGTTTGTCTCGCGTCGACGTGGATAGCAGACACCCACTCCTTCAGCTGTGGAGGCCAGCGTCTGGATTGAGGTGTGGCACGCTCCCTGCAAAGGCTTCCGGGCAGAGCCCTCCCCGGCCTCCCCAGCGCCCCTGTCTTCATGTGGCCCCCTTTCCTGATTCCCCTCTCCCTTCTGTTCTGGGGACACTAGTCTTTGGACTTAGGGTTGGCCCACACAAGCCAAGACAGTCGCATCTTGAGATCCCTAATTTAGTTACACGTACACAGACCCTTTTTCCAAATAAGGCCACGTTCGTAGGTTCTGCATGGACATATTTTTGGGGGTGGGTGCTACAAGTCATCACCCTACTGATGCTTTCTTGAGGTGAATGTGTATTTTTCTTTTTTCTCCTTTTAAATCTGGACGTGAAAAAGACGCACAGGTTTGAAGTGTGCAGTTTGAGTAGAAGTGTGTGCACCTGTGTCTCCCCCAGCCCTGTAAGGGTCAGACCAGGTCCAGCACCCTGTGAGCACCTTGAGCCCCTTTGCAGCCAGGGCCCCTCAGTGTGGCCTGTGTGGCCTGTTCCGGGCCTTCTTCTAAACAGTGACACCGTATGGAGCATTTGTGTGTCCCTTGCCTCTGGGTTCTTTCCCTCAGCACATTCTCTTTGGCGGTCGTGCACGTGGGTGTGCGTGCATCAGCTCGTCCTTCTGTCAAGTCGTCTCCCGTTCACCTGCTGACGGACATTTGTGTTGTCTGCAGTTGGGCTGTTAAGCAGGGAGCTGATTTGCTCCCTTCTACAGAAAGTAGGACTTTTGGGTAAATGTATTTTAAACATATTCTGTCAGCTAATGCCATCTTAAAAAAGAAAAAAAAAACCTTAATTTCTCTGGGCACTTTGCTGTCTCACCCATAAGTTGCTTTTTAAAAATACTTATTTTTCAAGTAGGCTCTATGCCCAGCGTGGGGCTTGAACTCACGACCCTGAGATCCAGAGTCGAATGCTGTAGCGACTGAGCTAGCCTGGCACACACCACCCCCCTCCCCCCCCCGCATCAAGGGGGGCTTGGTTTTCCGGAGGTTGGCAGTCCCAGACTGAGGAGGAGCTGGGTCCAGGGCAGGCAGTCCGGGAGCGAGTGGGATTTCTGTTTGGTCAGGCTGGGGTGGGTGCACTGACCGCATCCGGGCTGACGGTGCCAGAGCTCCAGGGAAGGCCAGCAGTGCCCGGGGAGCCCCGCGGTCTCTCTGCAGCGTTCCCAAGGAAGTGCAGGGCGAAGTGTTTCCCAGCCACGCTGGCAGGCGGGAGGCAGCGGGGCTGCGGCTTCGTTTGCAAGCAGCTTCCGTGGCCCTCCAGCCTGCCGGTCTCTGTGCGTCCCTGGCCCCGTCCTGGTGAGGTGGCGCTGGGCAAGTCTGCAAGCCTCACGGTGTCCACAGCACACCACTGCGAACCCGACCTCCTGTCTCCACGAAGGCAGACTGGGTCGTAGCCTGTTCTAACCGTGTGAACAGGATCAGAAGTACGGCAGGTCTTCAGACTGAGTTGTTTTGTTGAAGTTGTCTGCCTTCTGGTGTTGTGAGGCTGCCCCTGGAACGTCCTTCTGGGCGAGTACAGAGGTTAGACCCTGGGACCAGTGGACACTGCGGGTCCTCCTGGTTTTGACGTTGCTGAGTCTGAGGAGACCGGTGGACTTGAGGGGAAAGGAGGCGGCTTCATTATGGGTTTCTGTCTGGAAAATGTAGTTGTCACTAATTGGGCTTGTTCTGCTGCAGGCGTCCACTTGGCAAACCTTGCAGTTAAAGGAGGGAAATTGTTGTTTAACCCGGCCAATTACCTAATGTAGGAAAGCAAAGATGGTCTTTTTTGGGGGGTAGCCTTAGTTTTTGCAAAAGGCCTTCTGTTTCAGAGAGCCAGAGCGTGTTGTGAACACGGTATTTCTAATACAGACGGCCCTCTTCGGACTGATGCTTCGGTTTGGCGGCAAGCCTGCCCTGTCGGTACCCTCAGAGCGGACGGCTGTCCTGGTTTGGGTTTTGTCCCGGGGACACTGCCGGATGGCCCTGGCGAGGGTCACAGCACGTGGACAGGGTGGCTAGCTTCTGTGATGTTCAGCCTGGACAGATGGGCATGAAGGGCTCCAGGGGAGAGGTGTGTCGTGTGGGGGCCGTGGGGGTGTGGCCTGCATGGGGCGTCCCGTGGTGGACGTGGAGCGCAGGGCTGACACCACTGTGCCAGGAGGCCACTCTGCTGGCTGCATTTAGTGTGTTTTCCGTGGAACGGTGAGTTTGGGACGGCAGGACTCTCTGTCACCGCCCTGCTAGCCTTGCTGTGAGCACGTTGTTTTCCTGAGACATTCTAGAATGTGGAGGCGCACAGGGCCCTGCAGCCAGTACGTGCCGGGCAGATGATGCACCGAGGGGCACAGTGGTTGGGTGGCAAGGGACGCCCACGGACAGGCAGCCACGAGCACCAGCAAGGCCATGTGCGCCCAGTAGGCCGGTGTTAAACATCTTCTTGTTAAAGTGGTTTGGGCACCTGTGGGGACTGGCACCCCGTGCGCTCTTGTTGAGGCCATGTACGGGGCACCCTTTCTGCAGACCACTTGGCAGTATCCCATGGTGTGTATCCTGATTGCCTGCTCATCTCTGCCATGGGGCTGGGGTAGGAATGTGGGCTTGTGAAAGAGGGGTGGTGGCATGGACGGGACGGCACAGCGGGAATGTCCGTGGGGGGGTGCGCAGGCCTTTGAGAGCGGGCACTCGGACTCCTGGGGTTCCCAGAGTGCCCGCTTGCCCAGAGCTGCCTGTGTGTGCACACCCAGCTGAGGCTGAACCAGGGAGGAGACACACACATTATCTCTGTTGTCGGAATTGTCTGGAAGTGCTCTGTATATGGTGCAGCAGGACACTGGGTGGGTGCGTGTCCAGTTACGTGCCCTCCTTGGGACACTACTGTAAGTTCAGTCTTGTGTTTGCCCTTATTGCCAGTGGGTAGAGTCCCTTTCTATCTGAAATGTATGAAATTCTTTTTTCCTCTCTCTGTTGTTTTTTGGCCACGTGGTCAGATTATCCTGGGGGTGCCGTGAAAGTGCTGAGAGCCGGCTGAGTGGCCCAAGCGCAGGGACCTGTCAGCCACGCCCCCCAGAAGGACCTGCTTCAGCAGGTGGCTTCTCTCCCGTTTCTCTGCAGGCACCTCTTGTCACCAGGGTGCCTCGTGTCTCCAGCATGTTCTGGGAGAGAACAGGGGCTATTACCTGGACCTTGTAGGAAAGTACAAGGGAATGTGGGCAATGTTAGCATTTTCCACGTAGGGGCCCGGTGATCCAGTCTTTAAGGGTGTGTGTGTTGTTGAGTTTCCTGTGATGTCAGCTGTCCCTTCTTAATGTAGGAATTCTTCTCATAAAAGATCTACCTGAGAGTGTCCTCGGGCAGACTGAAGCCTGTCCCACGGCTTTGTCACAACACTGCGTACGCAGTGTCCCACCTCTGACCTCTGGAGCGTAGGCCTGGGGGAGACTCCGGAACGCCCTTGGCTGAAACGAGAAAACAGACATGTGAGAAGAGGGGACTCGGGCCCGTGTGGAGGGCCGTCTCACCCCCAAGCCCATGTGCCAGGGGACTCCAGGCGGGGCTGTACCCCACGGCGGCATCACCTGCTGTTCTCAGTCAGGGCTTGACGTGGCGGGTGGGGCGCTGAGGGCCAGGACGCTGCGTGCTGGGCGCAGGGCCTCAGTGGTGAGCCAGTCTCACCTGAAGCTGGGGGCGGGGCAGAGGCCTCACATGCCAACAGCGGTGTGGGAAACAGCGCCCACTTCCTGTGTGCACGAGGATGGCCCCATGTTATGTGTGCCTGTGCGGCCACCCAGGTGAAGGCAGTTGTCCCCTACCCCGTAATTTCAGACTTGCAGCCTCCGGGGGCCTCATCCACATCTTGGCGCCACCGTGGTCCGTCTGTTCTCTGTTGGGGGACACCTGGGCTGTTTGCAGGGTTTGCACAAGTCAGTGTGGACGTGATGGGGCTTTGGAGGCCTGTGCACTCATGTCACTTGGGGTGTGTCCACTGCAGTGGGGTGTGGGCAGAGCCTGTGCCCACCCTGGCCACGTCTCCGAGGACCCCACAGCCTGCTCAGCACCTGGCCAGCACCTGGCCTGGGTGGCATGTCTCGTCATCACCTTGAATCAGCTGTGGCTCTTGACCAGTCTGCTGGGAAGAGGTGGGACTTCACCCTTCGGGGCAGTGAAGCAGCGACAAGGGGAGAGTGTCAGATCAGAGAAGGGTGGAGGCGCGCACCTGGGAGCCAGGCTTCACCAGCGTCGGGTTCCAGCACTAGTAATACGCCTCCGGGCACCTCCAGCCTGCGAGGCGGGTCGTTAAGGAGCGTCGAATGAGCACTGGGCCGGGCGTAAGATGTTGTCCTAATCTCTGAATAGGAGAAGGTTTTATTTCCTTATTTTATAGATGGAGAAACTTAGACGTATCTGACCACAAACCCAGGATTCTTAACCAGCTCGGCCAGTATTTCTGAAATGTCCTGACAGCTTTCTTTCGTGAGAGAAACAGCCTTGTGTCTCTGCCCTGCACACACCCAGAAACATGTTTATAGAACAACTTCCTTCGTGAGGTGGCGTGCGTTACTTCACTTTCTAAACAACGTGTGTTCTGGAAACGCCCTGCTAGGTGGTCTTTGGCTGCACCTAACGCAACTCCAGAGCCACGGTGTAGCACTCCTATTCTTTGGTGAAAATGTGTCTTCTGTCCTGTGTCCGTTTCCTCATTGGATTATTCGATGTTTGCTACTGTTTTGATTGTGGTTTATTAATAAATGAGCCCTTTGTCTGACTGGTGATTCGGCAGATTTGCAGCTTATCTTTTCACCTGGGAACTGGGTCTTTCACAGAGCGAAGGCTTTAATCTTGTGGAGATGCGCTTTATCGTTTTCCTTATGTGGCGGACGCTTCTGGGGTCCTGCCCAAAAACTTTATGCCCTGGCGGCGCCCGGCTGGCTCAGTGGCGCTGGTGACTCCTGATCTTGAGGTTGTAGGTTCAAGCCCCATATTGGGTCTAGTAGAGATTACTTCAAAATAAAACTTTAAAGAAATAAAAATAAAAACTTTTTGACTCACCCTAGGTCTTAAAGATTTTCTCCTGTAACTTATCTTCCCCTAAAAATTTTTTACAGGTTTTTATAGTTTTTCCTTTTTAGATTTATACCTAAGCATTTCATTTTTATTTAGGGCTATGGTAAATGGTGTTGTGTTTCCACACACGCATTGCCAGTTTGTAGAAATACACTTGGCCCTTCAACAGTGTGGGGGTGAGGGAGGGGTACCAACCCCCACACATAGGAAAATCGTGTATAACTGAGTCCTTCAGAACTCTACTCATTAGCCCACTGTTGACCAGAGGGCTTACCAATAGCATAAACATTGGATTAACACATAATTTGAATGTTACACATATTTTATACATGTATTTGTATATGTGTGTAATACATATATATATGTGTGTGTATATATATGTGTACATATATATGTTGTTAAGATTTTATTTGAGAGGGAGGGAGAGGGAGAGCGAGCACAAGCAGGGGAAGGGTCAGAGGGAGAAGCAGGCTCTCCGCTGAGCAGGGAGCCCCAGGGAGCCCCACGCAGGGACAGATCCCAGGACCCCGGGATCATGACCTGAGCTGAAGGCAGACGCTTCACCGACTGAGCCACCCAGGTGTCCCTCACATATTTTATATTCTTACCATAAAGTAAGCTGGAGAAAAGAAAATGTTATTAAGAAACTCATAAGGAAGAGAAAATACGTTTACAGGACTGTGCTGTATTTATCCAAAAAATCTGCGTGTAAATGGACGTGTGTAGTTCAAAGCCATGTTGTTCAAGGGTCAGCTATGTAGTGGACTTTTGTGTTTTGGTCTGGTATTCTGCATCCGTGCTGAACTCATTACTTCTAGGAGTTTTTGGAGATTTCCTTGCAGTTTTGTAGATAGACAATCATGTTATCACCAAACAGAGTGTTTTATTTCTTCCTTTCCAATTTGTATGCTCTTTATTTCTTTTTCTTGCCTTACGGGGCGCAGGCTGGTAGTTCCAGTAGGATGTCCAAAAGTGGTGGTAGGACAGGACACCTTTGCCTTGTTCTGATCCTGGGGAGAAGGCATTCACAGTTAGGAATGATGTTAGCTGTGAGCTCTTGTGGATGCTTGTTACCACATTGAGGATATTCCCCTGTGTTTGCTCCAATTGTGCTGAGTTTTTTTTTGTTTGTTTTTTTGGGTTTTTTTAAGATTTTATTTATTTATTTGAGAGAGAGAGAATGAGAGACAGAGAGCATCAGAGGGAGGAGGGTCAGAGGGAGAAGCAGACTCCCTGCCGAGCAGGGAGCCCGATGCGGGACTCGATCCTGTGACTCCAGGATCATGGCCTGAGCCGAAGGCAGTCACTTAACCGACTGAGCCACCCAGGCGCCCTATGCTGAGTTTTTATCAGGAGTACTGAATTTTGTTAAATACTTTTTCTGATTATTTGTTATGATTTGTGATTTTCTCCTTTAGTCTGTTAATACGGGAGATTTTCAAGGTTGAACTGGCCTTGCATATTCTGTACTCATTCCCACAAACACACCTACACCCCCACCTGATCATATTGTGGAGGTCACCCCGGCGTAATAGGTCCCCCCTTTGTCCTGCTCCGTGGTGTAGATACGTCACATGCTCTAAGCAGCCGCCTGTCATGTGGGCCTTATGTCTCTGGGTGGTGCTGCCCTTTCCTGTCCTTGCCCCCCTGCATCTCAGGACAGCGCCAGCCATGGGGCGGCTGGCTTGCAGAGCAATGCATGCTTGACTCTGCAGGGTGAGCCCCCGTCCTGTCCTCCAGGGCCACCCTCTTGTGCATTCCTAGCAGAAATGCACGAGTGTGCCTGGTCCTCTTTCTGATATTTCTGTTTGTGTTTGTTCTCCCATTGGTCACCTCCATCAGTTTATGTCCATGCATATCAGCCTTAGAGGATGTTTCGGACTCATCCCTCATCCGATCTGCTGTTATTCTTTGTCACGTGGTTCTTGAGCCCACATTGCTCTCTTCTCTCATCACATTTAGTCTGTATCTTAGCTCCTTCTGTAGAAGATGGTGTTTTTCCTACTCTGTTTTTTTCAGTCCCTCTTCACCTCCTACCTTAGAGCTGTGTGTTTACCTTGAATGTCTCAAGGTTTCATTTTCCATTCTGTTCTGTAATTAGTGTCTTGTGCTATGCTTTGTGCATTGGTTAAGGGAGCTTTGAGATGCTGTCCTATAATGTCCGTGTAACTACACTGTCCCTTCCTGGAGACCGGGGCCACGGGAAGGGAGGCCGGTCTGGAATGAGGTCAGGTGACCAACCTTCTGTTTCTAAAGTCCTGCCAGGGTATTGTTCATACCATGTTTTAAACATATCCAGCTTCTTAAACTTTATTTATTGTGAGATGTAACATGACACCCACTGTCCACAAAGTAAAAATGTACAGTTCACTTATTTTTTAAAAGATTTTTTTTTTTATTTAGTTACCAGAGAGAAAGTGAGTGAGTGTGAGCATGAATGGGGGCAGAAGGAGAAGCAGGCTCCCCGCTGAGCAGGGAACCTTATGCGGGACTTGATCCCGGGACCCTGGGATCATGACCTGAGCCAAAGGCAGACGCTTCACCGACAGAGCCACCCGCGTGCCCTTGTATGATTCACTTACCACAAAAAGCACGCATGTGTAACCGGTGGGGCCTCGTACACACACGGCTGTGGTGCACATTCTTGTGCAGGTCCTGGCCTGTTCGTGCTTGGCATTTCTTTGGGATGTGTGCCCAGCCTTGCTGCGGTGGTATGGTTCATGCTCCCATCAGAATGGATGTCTTCCCCTTGCTCTACATCTTCACTGATACTTGATACCTTATTTTGATTTTTGTTTACATTTTCTAGATTGCTAAAGCAGTTGATAAGTTTTTCATCTACTTACTGGCCTTTTAAATGTCCTCTTTTGTGACGTACCTTAAGTCTCATGTCCCATTTTAGTTTTGGATATTTTGTCTTTTTCTTAGTGATTTGTAGGAGCTCTTTATATATTCTGGATAAAAGCTTTTGTCAGTTATATGTGAAGAAAATATCCTCTTTTCCTTTGAGGGAAGGTGACTTTTAATAGAACTTGGGATGCCTGGGTGGCTCAGTGGTTAAGCATCTGCCTTCAGCTCACGTCATGATCCCAGGGTCCTGGGATTGAGTCCCACGTCGGGCTCCCTGCTCAGCGAGGGAGTCTGCTTCTCCCTCTCCTTATGCCTGCCGCTCCCCCTGCTTGTGCTCGCGTTCTCTCGCTCTCTCTCACAAATAAAATCTTAAAAAAAAAAAAAATAGACAAAACTTGTTATTTTTATTTATTTATTAAAGATTTTATTTTTTTGACAGAGATAGAGACAGCTAGAGGGAACGCTTGAGCTTGTTTCCGGTCCTGCTCCGTTGGTCAGCACACGATGCTGCTTTGACACTGTTTCTTGAGCTATTTGACTTTGACTTTATTTAATTTTGTTTATTAATATGTATTTATGTAATCTGAGGTTCTTTCCTTTCAATTTTAAATTTATTTGCATGAGTTCTTTCTTTTTTTATAGAAATCTTTTCCACTTTTTTTTAGGCTAGTTTGGCCTTCTGCTCAGTAGTTGTTTCCTGGCTTCATGTCAGTCCCTCCTGGTTTGGGTTTATTTCCTGGTAGCAGGTCTTTTCTCTGCGGGTTAACTCTGCCCTTGTGCTTCTGTGGAGGTTCTCAGCCTTGTTGGGCCAACTCTCTTACAACACTGGAGGATTAGTAAGCACCCCACACAATTTTTGTTATGTGGGCTACAGCTCTCAAATTATTATATTAACATATTGTCTTTAAAAGTATAACTGAGAAAATATTTAAATATTTAATTCACTTAAAATAATAAAGTAGTACGGGGCACCTGGCTGGCTCAGTCGGAGCAGGATGTGGCTCTTGGTCTTGGGGTTGTGAGTTCAAGCCCCATTGTTGGGTGTAGGGATTACTTACAAAAAAATAAAGCTTTAAAAAAATAGTAAAGTAGTACATATACATGTTATTAAATACTTATATAAATAGTTCATTAAATATTAAATATTTCATTAAATACTGAAAAGTATTTTACAAAAGAAATCAAATTTAGTGAAACGAGTGGCGTTGTTTTCTATATCTGCCAATGTCTTTAATGTCTGCCTTAAATAACAGCTAGCTAGATACCGCTCCTTGTGTCTGTACTCCATCTATGGCATTCTGCTTTTTTTTTTTTTTAAGTGTAGAAATAATCCAGCCTCTCACAGACCTGTGGTGCAGAAAGAGACACATTTGGGTACCTTCTCAGAGGATCTGGAGACCCTGCTGGTCGGCATTGGCGGATCAGTGGCTGCATTCTGTCCCTTGTGGGATTCCTATATTGGTCATTTGGAAAATGTTGATTCATTCATTGAGTTAGGCAGATCTTCTGATGTTAACATGTTTATTTTAAAAATAACCATTTTGAGGGGCGCCTGGGTGGCTCAATTGTTAAGCGTCTGCCTTCAGCTCAGGTCATGATCCCAGGGTCCTGCTCCGCGGGAAGCCTGCTTCTCCCTCTCCCACTCCCCCTGCTTGTGTTCCCTCTCTCGCTGTCTCTCTCTCTGTCAACTAAATAAATAAATAAAATCTTAAAAAAAAAAAAAACAACCTTTTTGAGGCGCATGGGAGCCTCATTCGGTTAAGCATCAGACTCTTGATCTCAGCTCAGGTCTTGATCTCAGGGTTGTGAGTTTAAGCCCCACGTTGGAGCCTACTTTATTTTTTAAATTTTTTTCGATCTCAGGACCCTGGGATCATGACCCGAGCTGAAGGCAGATGCCCAACCGACTGAGCCACCCAGGCGTCCCTGGAGCCTACTTGAAATACATACATCATACATACATACATACCTTTTAAAGTTACCACCAGTCTCATTAGAATGTCTTCAAGTGCTGGGATGCTGTTGAGCTAATGGACATGGATACGAAGTTTTCCTAAGCTCAGGTTGCACTTGGAAGCTCAAATTTTATTACTGACCACAGCTACTTTTAATTTTCCTTGAAGTGATAGCTCTAGTTTGTTGATTTTTGAGAAGATAACTGCCAGATACCCAGTTCTTAATAATAATAACAACGGTTTGTCCAAGAGTCCCTTCAGGTGAAACCTGTGTCCTGTGAAAATGTAGCCGAGTCAGCTGGCCATGCCCAGAGGCTCTCCTGGGGGTTAGCACTGCCGACCATGCCCCCTTGAGTCTTGTCAGAGTACAGAAGGACAGGGCCTCAAGGTTTGCAATTTAATAAGACTTAAAATTGTTGCTTCTTTCTCAGGGACAGTTGCAGGTGCTCCTGGGTTGTGTTACTGGGGTTGTGTGAGGGTCTTACCTTCTCGTGGGGCATGGCAGCATCCCACCCCCAGTCCTGTAAGAAAGGCAGGTTGTCATGAAAACCGTGTTGGCCTCACAAGGCCCCAAAAGGGGTTCGGGCACCCTCAGGGCCTGCAGACACAACCACTGCACCATGGTGGCGGGCCAGTGGCAAACGCGTCGGAACCGTGGGCCAGGACGGCACTTGGGCCGTCTAGTAAAACTCCATGGACCTGGAGATGCTAATTCCATGCGATTTTCATATGTCACAAATACTAGTCTTGAATTTCTTTGTCCCCCAAAGGTACAAAATACGAAACCCGGCGCGCCTGGCTGGCTCAGTCAGTAGAGCGTGCAACTCTTGATTTGGGGGTTGTGAGTTCAGGCCCCACATCGGGTGTAGAGATTACTTAAAAATAAAATTTTTAAAAAACAATAAAATAAACTTGGAAACTCATTCTTAGCTCTCAGTTTTTACCTAAGCGGGGAGAGGGCTGGTTTTGGCCTTGGGCTGTAGCTTGTGACCTGTGTGAGCTCTCGTCCTCCTCTCAGGAAGGGTAGAGGGGTGGTTAGCTTGGCTTTTCTGTGGGCTTGAAGCTGTCTTCATTGTGCTCCTTCCCTGGCTGACAGTGTGGCCAAATTCGGTATTTGACTCTCTGGACCGTGGCTCCAGTGTGGTCTGGCACGCTGAGAATGGAGGGCACTTCTCACCGAGTCATGCCCACTCCTTTCCCGAGGACCGTGGCACTGTCCCTCACTCTTGTCCTCGGCGGGCACACCTGGACGTTTGGCGAAGTGAAGTCACCATCGGTGCTGGTGGTTTACCCACGGTCAGATTCCTCCTGTCGGAAGAGTTGTGTCCTAGGCTGTTTTCTTCTCTTACTTCTTGGTGGTGCTTTTGCCTTGGTAGCACAGTGAGCTTTTTGAATTGGTTCTCCAGTTCCTGGCCTTTCCTCTCATTTCTAGAGTTCTGAATCTTTTATTCTCTCTCCTTGAATTTTTCTACTCTACTAAAATCAGGATTGCTTCTAAGTCATTGTTTCTCTCCGTTTTGCAGTCTTTGTTCCCGAGTCAGTTCAGGCGGGGTTCTTGATGTCCTCGGAGTTCTCAGAACTCCCCCCCCCCCCGGTGTGTGAGCTTGTTCATGTGGATCATCTTCTCAGGCTTCCTCTCTCCTCCCTGAGCTTGCCGCTAAGTTGGACAAGGCGCCCCGGGGCTGGTGGGCCTTTCTTGACTGCTGGCGTGTGTCGCCTGTGTGGAGTGCCCGGGGGTGGTGACCCTGTGTCCGGGGCACTGCACCTTCCCCACGAGAGCTGTCCTGCGCTGGCCTGGCCGGAGCCCTCCGGGTCCTGTAGACATGGGGCCCTCAGGGCTTGTGTGGACTTGCACGGGCTGTGGCTTTGTGCACTCGGAGTCCAGCTCTGATGCCCACGAAGCCACTGCAAATGCCTTCCAGTTTCCCTTAGGTTATTGCTGTTAGCTTGCCACTGGAAACGGCAGGGTAAGGCTGAGTCCTTGCGTTTCTGCCAAACTGTACGTACTGCAGAAGTGTCTGCTCCTCTCCTGCATCCAGATTCAGTCTTGCAGGGAGCCTCTGTCATGTGTGTCGTGTCTCCTACCCCTGGAGAGACTTGTAGTGTGAGTCTGTGTTTTCAGAAGAGAAGACGGTGTAAGTATGGCATTTGGGGGTCCTGTGTGTGCTTGTGGAGGTGGGGGTGGGACTCGCTCTGGTGGCAGCTGTTAACGTGAACGCTGCTCGAGGCACCTTTGGGAAGAACACATCTCATCGTTGCCCTTGTTTGGAGAGCTCTTGGCATGGCTGTCCTGCCAGCCCCTCTGACTGGACTCTCTGTCCAAGCCCACAGTGCGGGGTCCTGGGGCAAATGCGCAGGAGAGAGACCCTGCCAGTCAGACAGCACGTGGAGCTTCCGTGGGCTGTGGGCCACTTGTGACGGAGACAGGTGCGGGGGAGAGTGACTTTGCCAGCCCGTGTGTGACCCTGGGCAGGGAGCTGGCTGCAGACAGCTCGTGGTTCCCTTCCAGGCCAAGAGGCTGGGCTCTGACCCGTGGCCGCCAGGTCACTGACAGATTCCCCGAGCCCGCAGTGTCGGCGTCGTACCTTGCTTTCAGGGAACAGGCTGGGGTCTCTCTTCAGAGGACTCACCCAACTGCAGACGCTCTTGAGTGCTTTCCTGAGTGGTCTCCGTGCCTCCCACCAGTTTGTGAAGCTGGAGCGGCTGCCCTTCAGTGTGGAGGTGCAGGAAAGGGCCCGCATCCAGCAGCCCATCCCATGTAGGGACTGGTTAGCAGCCAAAGCGGCTCTCAGACCAGCCATGCTCCTTCATCCAAATTCACGCTGCCCTGCAGACCTCTCCCCATGTCCTGCTGCTTTGGTGCCGAGTGTCAAGTCTGCGTGTGTCCCAGAAACAAGTCTACTTGTTTCTGACGTGGACTTTTAGTCCCTGTGTTTAGAGTGGGCATCTTCTGACACCTGGAGTGAGGGATTCAGATCCCAGTGTGTCAGTGTGTCTGAGCGGGGACAGCCAGCTTGCCTCTGGGGCCTGAGGCTTGGGTTGTTTGGTCAGGAAGCCCCAGAGCCTGGGTTGAGGTAGGTAGCCTGTAACCTGTTAGAAGGGAGGACCCCAGCCACGAAGATTGTCTCCACCGTGATGACTCTGTTGGGGGGTCCCAGCCTCTTCTTGGGTTGAACAGTGAATGCCCAGCAGTGAGCAGGGAGGCCTGTGGCACCCTGGCACCCTCTACCCTCCCAGAGGACCCATGGAAGAAGTGGCGAGCCTGGTTCCTGACGTGTGGCTCTGCCTGGCTTAGGACAAGTCGTGGGAGGTGATGAGAGTTGCTTTCTCCGCGTCTGCATCTTTCGCTTTGCTGGCGTGGCCGTTTCTCTAAGCCGAGGGAGAGGATGACTGGATGCGGAGGGGTGGGATGGCGTGGAGCCCTAGAGATTGGACAGCCGGTGCGGGGGGGGTGGTTGGGTTGGGAAGACCAGGTAGATGGAAGATGAAGGTGCAGTTGAGACTTGTTCTCAGCTAGTTTATCACTGAGAAAATAAGAGGGAGGACTCAAGTCCCCTTGGCCCTGCAGCTTGCCAGACGGGTCCTGCTAGGCACAGGACGATTGACCCAGTGTTCCCTGCTCTCCCAAGAAAATCAACTGGAGTGCACCACCGGCCAGTCTGAGCCTCGGAGCTGAAAGCCTTTGTGAAGCCGTTTCATTGACTGCCCCTAAAGGAATGAGTCTAGAGTGCTGCATGTCCCAGGCCCTGAGGGAACCATGGCCATGGTGCTCGTCCTCGTGTTACTGACCGGTTTGGAATACTGACGTGTTTGTAACCAAGGGGAATGAGGTGGCCTCGGTGGTCTCAGTTGTCATCGGGAATGTGGGCTCAAGAAAAACGTCTTGTGGAAAAGAAAACGGAACATTAGGGATGACACTCCTAACCTGATAGCTAACAGTGTTCCCAGTCCTCCGGAAGACATGGTAAAGGGCTCACAGGGGCCCTGAGGACAGTGACCTTTAGGAGTGAGTGAGGCCCACTGGTGGGCACAGGACATGGCACGCCTGGCCAGTGGCTGGCACAGAATGTCCCTTGGGCCATGGTGATGAGGTTTGGGGCTGCCCTCACCCTGCGACAGATCGCATGGAATTAGCTGGTTGTTCACAAAATGAAATGTGAAAATTAATAAAGGGAAATCTCATTTACAGTGGAGGAGGGAGGCGAGGCGAGCAGGGGGAACTCACGCCCAGCACTAGCTGTCACTTACAGATCCAACGGGAAAAGACTTTTACTAACCCAACAGGAGGAAGGAAGGTTTCTTCCTCCCCCAGCAACAGCCCAGCTCCCATGTTCACCCCAATAAACTTTTAGTTATCAGCAGCCCTACCCCACCCCACTCCATCCCTTTCTGTTATAAAAGAGCCTCCTTTGTTTTGTTCCCTGGAATTGCCTATGGTTTGGGGCTGGCTTGTCTGTCCTGGGTTGCCATTCTCTGCTCTTCCAAAATAAAGCCATTTTTGCTGGTGAAATAACTAGCAGTTTCATTTTGAACATTAACAGAACGTACTGGCAGGTGTCTGCTGGTAGCAAGGGACAGCTGCCTGGGTCCAAGGAACTTGCCCAGAGACTTGCACCCAAGGCCTCGGTGGTTTAATTGTAATGCTGACAGTGAGAGCCGTAACGGGCAACATTGGTGTAGCACTGAATGGTTTGCAGAGTACTCTCTACGCCGCTGGGTGCACCTTGCAGGGCCGTTGTGGAAGGCCCTTCACGTGGCACTCCGTGGCTCACCTTGTACTTCCAGATTACCCTCTCTGTCCAGTCCTGGGCAGAGCTCTTTCCCAGTAATGCTGGGCGTCCGCCTCAGAACTCGGCCCAGGGCGCCATGAAGATGGAAGATGCTGGATGAGAGGCTGAGAACTCACTTCACTCCTTCCTCCTGCCCTGTGCCTGCTGTGGCTGTTTCGAAAGATAATTGGGCTGTGGAGGCTGGGGCAGTTGTCGTGGAACGGTACTGTGTTCTCTTCGTGCTGTTCTGTAGCTCTTGTCTCTCCCACGGAGGGCAGGTGGAAGAAGGAGGCAGGCCTTTCAGTTCAGGGGTCTCAGAACTCTACTTTGAATAGAGAGACCACCTACCAGAGACATTTCAGGGACACGTAGTGAAGTCACTTGTTCGAAGAATGAAGTGGCTATCTGTGCCCGTCTCTTGGTGTAGACACTGTGGAGTAGGCTGGGAGATTGGGGTTCAGACATCGTGGGGCCTGCACTGAGGCCACGTGCTGGTCCGGGTCTTTCCTATGCGATCACGGACTCTGGTATTTCACATTCACGAGCAGGAGGGTTGGACATCCCATGATGACTGTGCTCGATTTCCCACCATGAGAGCAGGCAGTCACATACTGTTTTTTTAAACTTCTACTGAAACGTTGCTGATGAGTTCCAGCAGCTGTCTCTCAGTCAGGCTCTGAGAGGCTACTTTTCCAGGCTGAGATGTTCTAGTGTGGTACTGGAAAATTGGAGAGGAAGGTCGAATTCATAGTTTCAAGCAGAGATGGAAAATGCCGTTTTTGGCCTCCACCACTGGAGCGTGTGAATGGAAACACCCTGTCCACCTGCTTTGTGTGCGGGGGGAGGAAGTATCGGGAAGTGACTAAAGTTGGTCAGCCTTGTCCCTCTTCCCAAAATAAATTTAGATGTCTTCTTAGGTCAGTTAAGTATGAAGAGAATACTTCGTGAAATTTTATCAGTTAATGTGGAAAAATAAGAGGATCTCCGGAAGACATGGTAAAGGGCGCACAGGGGGCTGACAAAACCAGGGAGTGGAGCTCCACTTACCGATTGCATTTGAACATTGTATTTCAGAAGCCACACTTTATACATAGTGGAGGCCGCTTAATTCCAGGTGACTTAGTTACAAAAACTACTTATTATCCAAAATGGCAAAGCACAGAGTTGTTCACTGAGGGAAGAGGAGATGAAATAGTACACATGGTTTGTTTGTATAAAATGTTTTCTACGGGGCGCCTGGGTGACTCAGTCGTTAAGCGTCCGCCTTTGGCTCAGGTCATGGTCCCAGGGTCCTGGGATCGAGCCCTTCATCGGGCTCCCTGCTCCGCGGGGAGCCTGCTTCTCCCTCTCCCACTCCCCCTGCTTGTGTTCCCTCTCTCGCTATGTCTCTCTCTGTCAAATACATAAAATCTTTAAAAAATAAAAATAAAAAAATAAAATGTTTCTAACTCAGAGGATGAAAGTTTAAAAGGGGCACCTGGGTGGCTCAGTTGATTAAGCATCTGCCTTTGGCTCTCAGGTCATGGTCCCGGGGTCCTGGGATCGAGTCCTGTGTCGGGCTCCCTGATCAGCGGGGAGTCTGCTTCTCCCTCTGCCCTTCACATCGCTCGTGCTCTCTATCAAATAAATAAATAAAATCTTAAAAAAAAAAATACAAAAAGTATAAAAAGGAAGATAGTGGCTTTTGGGAAGACTGCGTGGAGCAAACAGGAGGCCGGGAAGGGGTAGACAAGGCCGTGTTCTAAGAAGGTCCATGTTGCCATGGTCTGGTCAGGTCAGTATGGCCGCGGGCAGAGACTGAAAGGAGGTTGATTCCCCTCTTAGGTCCCAGAGGGAGCCCACCCGGGGCCACCAGGGAAGGCACCAGGGTGGCCAGGAGGCCGAAGATAGGAGTAAGGATAAGGTCTTTGCTGGGGTTTCGGCTAGAAGAGCAGGTGGGCAGGGTGGACAGCTCAGGACTGGCTGGTTGGAATAATGCTGTGGGTTGTTAGGGTGGTCTCTGGTTGCCTGGTGGCTGGCTTGTGTGTGTTAGATAAAGAGATGGTTGGTGGTTTTATGTAGGAAAGGTTTACTATCTCTAAGAAAGGGCTAGCTCTGGGAGGGGCAGTCTCTCCCCAGACAGCAGGTTTTTTGGGGATTTTTGTTTGTTTGTTTTTTTAAAACGTGTCAAAACATGGTAAAATACAGAATTAAGCCAGCACATGTCCTGGCATTTTCCTGGGAAATACAGGGGCTGGGCCTCAGGCCCCTGTTCAGGGTCTGGCTCAATGGGTACAAATCGGGGCACCAGAGCTGCCTGGACATCTGGGGGGACTGTGAGGACTCCTTGAGAGGCATCCCATGGGGCTGGTTTCAGCTCATTTTATTTGGGAGAAGTTGGGAAATTGGGTCTGTGTGGCTCTCATCCTCACCTTCTATCTGGGGGCAGTGTGGGAAGGGAGCTGACTTCCAGGGGGTGCAGGTGGTGAGTGGGGTCGAGGCCATGGCTTAGAGGGTGGTGGTTGTGATGTTCTGCCCCTGGGATGTGACCTTGCCCGTGGAGCAGTTAAAGGGGACCTGGAAGAGCAGGGCCAAGCTCTCCATCCTGGAGTGGGCCGCTGGGCCGTGAGTCCTGAGGTCCCTTCCTGGGCACCCGTCCCAGCGGGGAGCACAGCCCCCGTCAGAGCGGTAGGTGACATCCAGTCCATTCTGGGGCATGAATTTGAGATTGCCTGGGCTTTGTGTGCATTGGTCCTGATTGACCCTGTGTGTCCTCTCTTTTGAAGCAGACGGTCGATGACGAAGCGATGGCCGTATAAATGAAGATCAGGTGAGGGAAGAAGAACGATGCCCAAGGGTGGGTGTTCTAGAACACCACAGCACGAAGACTTTTCCCTCAGCAACGACATGGTGGAGAAACAGACGGGGAAAAAGGTAACGCCTGGGCTGCCCTCGCCCTCGCTGGCTCACCGTTCCTGGCCTCTGTGTGTGTCCCTGTCCTTGTCGATGTCCTCTGCAGCCACAGTGACCCAGGGAGGGTCTTCTTAAGGAACCAGAGGGAAGCTTTCATGAGGTTTGTGCGTGTTGCTGTGGCCCCACATTCTCTGGTCTGGGAGCCATAGATGTCTGTCGCGGCTTCAGTGAGATCAGACCTGATGCTGAACCGTATCTGCCTCGTCCTGACCAGAAACACCGCTGGGGTGTGCTTGTACTTGTGCTGTGGCCGGTGGTCCGCGTGACTCTGTGAAAAGGCACTGTAACCCCCAGTCACTGTGTCCGTGATGTGCGGTCACCTCTGGGCTCCAGGGTGCACACCCCGCCCCGTAGCCTGGGGGCGCTGCTGAGTGTGGACTTGGAATCAGACAGAAGCAGCAGGTGCAGGCTCTGCCCTGTGTTGTCTGTGACCGTGAGTGTGTCTGCAGTAAGAGCAAGAGCGACTCGTGCTGGCTTGTCCGTGGGGCGGCACTGCTCTTCACCCTAGAGCTGTCCCTGTCCCCCTGACGCCCTCGTGGGAGGCCGTCGACGCTGTGACGTGTGTGAACGGAAGCTCGGTGTCAGAGCACCTGCTGTCTCCGCTGACACCCTGGTTGGGTGGGGTACGAGGAGATGAGTGAGCAGAGCCGTGCCCTTCATCTGGCTGAGGTGAGACGGGGGGCGGGTTGTGAACGTAGGCGTGCCTAGGTGCTCATCACAATGACCGGGCTGCAGAGGCTCTGGTGGGTGGGCGTCTGTGGCCACACGTTCTGTCCCACTTGCCTGTCTCCCAGCACCCTGTATCATGTGCAGGAACAGGTAGGAGCCACCACATGGAGCTGTGGGCAGGCTGAGGCTGGAGCTTGGTCTGAACTTGCATGGGAGTGGCGTGGAGGGTCTGGTTGCAGCCTGGGATGGGCGTGTGCTGGTGTGCCCACGAGGAGCTGGAGCCACTGGAGACAGATGTGCCCTGGCTGAGCGTGGGAACTCTCCCTCTGGGACACTTCCACACCCAACGGCCAGACCACCGTTGGTAGTCAGGGTTCCCAGGCCTGTGTGTGGGTTTTCCTGCGACAGGATTCCGTGGTCACAGGGCAAGGGAGAGGCCCCACGCGTCCCTGTCTGGGCTGCCTTTTCTGCCTCCAGACGGGCTCTGCCGAGTCGACGGGTAGCTGGGGCTTCAGACTGCTGCGCCCCCCAGCTTGGGTCTTCTCTGCCCAGTAAGGCCTCTCCACCGAGGCAGACACCAGAAAAGGCCCCCAGAGCTCAGTGCCTGCCTTGGAGGGGTCGCCTTCTAACACAGGGCTCGCTCTAGGCTGGTTGCAGCTGCTTTGTTTTCCTTACGGAGAGCAGTCACTGGACGAAGCTGGCCTGGCGTTGGCAGCATGGCAGCCTGCACACGTTTGCCACGGGAGATGTGTGCATTTGGCTTTGCTTTTCTCCTCAAGTAAAGTAGCTCTGTACTTAGCCCTGTACCACCCAAGATAGACATTTTGTTGGCTTCTGTTGCGACCCGTTTTGCTAGCGGGGGACGCTCAGCAGCAGCTTTGAGTGAACTCCCTGCCCCAGCCCAGCTGCTCAGCAAGGTTCGGAGCCCAGCTCTCCCCTGAGAGCCTGAGAGCCTCGTCGGAGCCGCTGTGATGCTCTTGGGGGAGCCCCTGACCCGCTCTGGTTACATTGCAGGTGTTGGCTTTCCCTGCACGGCTCATGGCGGAGGAGCTGGGACTCAAGAACGGTCTACTTCTTAGTGAAATAGAGTTCAAGCCCCCATCCCCATCAGAACATGCAGTATGACCCCCGCCTTTGGAGGCCTCCTTACGGCCCCTCCCGACATCCATCACTGTGGAGGGACCTCCCCTGTTGGGATTTGTAAGAGGGGACTTGCTCTTGAACAGTACGTCCCCTGTGCAGGCTTTTCCTGTGGGCAGCCCCCCACCTCCCCGTGCGGTCTGCACCGTACTAATGTCCAGCCCCTTCCCTACGCGTTCTTCTGCTGAGCAGCGTTTGGGCTGCTCCACTTGGGGGAGTAACAGAGTGAAGGCGTGAACATGTGCACATCAGTAGATACGGTTTAGTGGGTAGAGGCTGGCCTGTGTCCTTCTCACACAGCGGCTTGCCTTCCTTTTAGTCCCTCGGAGACGTTGGCAGCATCTTGTACCTTTTATCTCTGTTCTTCTGTCTCGTGCTGGTCGTGGGGATGGGCTCCTGTCAGTGTTTGCCCTGTAAGGTGGGGGTCAATGTGTATTTTCTTCCCTGTGGATATTCACATGGTCCCCGTCACTTACTGAACAGGGTCCCTCCCCCGCCATGTCTCTGCTGAGTGTTTTTCCCCAGGCAGGTGCGGCTGCAGCCTCTTCTCTTTGGTCTGAACCTTTGGCCCTTGGTCCAGGGCCGCCTCCAGCGACTTCTGTCGTCTTAACAGTCTGCGTGTTTGTGGTTCCTCAGCATTGTCTTGCTCATTCTGCCCCTTCGCGTTTCCACACAGGTTTTGGAGTAAGCTGGTTGGTTTCCACAGAAAGCCTGCTGGTGTTTTGACTGGATCACTTTGAATGTAAAGCTGAGTTTTCAGAGAATCGTCCTATTAACAGTTTTGCAGTTTCTGACCCATGAACAGGAGTATATCTCCTTTTTTTTTTTTTTTTTTTAAGATTTTATTTATTTATTCATGAGAGAGCAAGAGAGAGAGGGAGAAGCAGGCTCCCCCGCTGAGCAGGGAGCCCTATTCGGGGCTCGATCCCAGGACCCTGAGATCATGACCTGAGCTGAAGGCAGACGCTTAACAACTGAGCCACCCAGACCCCCAGTATTCCTCCATTTTTATGTCTTTGTTTTCTCTCAGTAATGTTTTGTCATTGTGTGGAGGGCTTAAATTAGCATCTTTTGTTAGATTCATTCCTGTGTATTTGATGTCTTTTGATACTAACTGGATACTTTAACATCATTTTCTAATTGTTTATAGTCAATACAAATCAGCTACCTTTCTGTAACCAGCAACTTCAAATTCACTTATTAATCTGCATGGTTTGATTTTCACGTATATACTCATAACATCTTAAGATTAATACTTTGTTGGGGCGCCTGGGTGGCTCAGTCGTTAAGCGTCTGCCTTTGGCTCAGGTCATGATCCCAGTGTCCTGGGATCGAGCCCCGCATCGGGCTCCCTGCTCTGCGGGAAGCCTGCTTCTCCCTCTCCCCTCCCCCTGCTTGTGTTCCCTCTCTCACTCTGTCTCTCTCTGTCAAATAAATAAATAAAATCTTTAAAAAAAAAAAAAAAGATTAATACTTTGTTATTGTTCAGGAGAGAAAGGGGGGAAGGGACTGAGCCAGATCTGATTCCAGAGGAGCCTGTGTGTCTCCCTGCGGCGGGTCGTGTCTGCTCCCAGGACACGCTCTGCGAGGTTGTGTCCTGGTGCCTTTCTGACCCTGTGTTTGTGACTGGGCTGGACTCGATTGACCCGTTTGCCTTTTGAGGGGCCAGGAGTGCCGCCTGTGAGCACGGGGGCGCATTGCGTTCATGTTAGAAACTCCCACCAGCAGCCGCTCACAGTTCTGCCTGCTCTGCTACCTTCTTGTCAACGTTTGATACCATCAGTCTCTCATTTTAGCCGCTCTGGTGGGAGCCTTGATCTCGCCGCCTCATTTTTTTTTTTTTAAGATTTTATTTATTTATTTCACATAGAGAGACACAATGAGAGCGGGGAACACAAGCAGAGGGAGTGGGAGAGGGAGAAGCAGGCTTCCCGCTGAACAGGGAGCCTGATACAGGGCTCGATCCCAGGACCCTGGGACCATGACCTGAGCCAAAGGCAGACGCTTAACGACTGAGCCACCCAGGCGCCCCACGCCTCCTGGTTTTAATTTGCATTATCTTAATGTGGGACATCTTCCCAAATGTGAACTGGTTACATGGCTATTTCCTTTTGCAAAATGCGTATTCAGAGCTTTTGCTCATTTAAAAACACGTGTTTTGTTCTTCAGTAGCTGTGGTGATTAGGCATCCCTGCCTCCCCCTCTTCGGGGAGACACCCCCCTTGTCAGCCATCAGGTACTGGGGGCTCTTGGTCAGGTGAGGATCCGCTCCCTGCTCCTGTGTGCAGAGAGCTCTTGTCAGGATCAGTGATGAATTTTATCACAGGTTTTTTGGCAACTATTGGGTGATCATATGATTCTCTTTCCTTTCTTCATGTGGTGTGTTAAATTTTGAATACTCTGTTATTTCTATTATCCCCTGTACATAAACCTGTAGGAGAGATTCCCCAGAGGGTCAGGAGTGTTCTGGGTCGGTAGGTGTTGACTGCAGTGTGGGGGTTGTGCTTGAGGGGTCCCTTTCCTGTCAGTGCTGGGGTGGTAGAGTGCAGGTCATGACAGGTGGACATCCTTGGAGATGTGGTGGGCCTAGAATCTTATGTGGCCCCATCTTCCAGCATGTTGAAGTGGCTCAGGCCCTGCCCGGGGCCCCTCCTTGCACTCCAGATGCCCTTGGAGCTGGCTGTGTGTCCTGGCAGAAATCTCCTGGTCGCTTAAGGGTGTCTCTCGGGAGCTGCCATGGCTGGTGGATGCCGTGGCTGGCTGTTCAAGCTGGGAGACTGTCGGGACCACAGGTGATGGGGACTGTGGCCATGCTCAGTGCTGGCAGGTGGCTCCTCCCGGGAGCACCCCGAGTACCCCTGCTGCTGAGTGTGGCATGGGGGTGTGGCTGTGACTACCATGTTCGCTGACCGCTTCCCTGGGGAAAAGTGCAGACAGCAAGCCCCCCAGCGCGGAAGCAGTCCCTCTACCAGCATGGCAGGCTGTGTGTGTTCTGCCTGCATGGGGCTCACTGTGTGCCCCCCACAGCCTCTTGCTATACCGTGGTCAGGGCGGGGAGGCCAGGAGCACTGCTGAGAGCGCACAGAGCCGGGGTGTTGGTTAGAATTTGGAAGTCTCCACCGAGCAGCATGCCCCCTGGGACATGTCAGCAAGGGGCGCAGGTTCCAGGGCGTTTAGCTGCCGCAGCCAGCCCTCCCCTCGGCGCTGGGTCCTTCATCATTTTGGGATGGGGCTGCCCCACCCTTGCCCTCCAGGGCTCTGTGCCTGTCCCATTTCCACACGGGACCTCCTCAGCTTGTGTGGACAGCACTGCACACGTGACCAGCCACTCATCCTGAGCAAATTCTGTCGTTCTCCATTGGGTGGCACCGAGGCAGGCACAGGGCTGACGTGCCCCACCCTGGGTCAGCCTGCTGGTCAGGATGGGGCTGGGATTTGGGCTTCTTGATCCTCATCCTGCAGGAGGGACCAGCCCTGAGACAAGACCAGGAAGGGGGTGATGGTGGTGTGCCCCGCCCACCCTCCTTGCACCAGGGGTTTGGCCCGCAGGATGTGTCCCCAGAACAGCCCCATAGTGTCACCGGCTTGTGGTGACGTCAGTTGGGGAAGGGGGAGGCCTGTTCCCGGGAGGGGAGACGTCTCGGGGAGGCCCATGCAGGCAGGGGGCATCAGGCTCCTTCCATGCATAGGGGAGTTCATGGTGGAAAACAGGACTCTCCTCCTGCCAACGTTCCCTTTTTAAGACCAGCTCTTGTATTCCTCATTATTTAATCCTTTCCTGGGAAAGCCAGTTGGAGACGACGTGTGTCTCTCCTCTCTTCGTGCTCATGGGAATACTTGGGTTTCAGGATGAGCACGGGGGCCGTGTGGGGCAGAGGAAGGTGGAGGGAGCCATGTGTGCTCAGGCGAGCCTGGTGGGCGGGACGTGCTTCTTGTTGCCCAAGTAAGAGATTTGCTTTTCCTGGCACATGAAATGAAATCGCAGTGAATGTGAAGATTCCGAGAACTTAATTTGGGAATGATGTCTGAAAGCATCACTTTCTTTTCTAGGATAAAGATAAAGTTTCTCTGACCAAGACCCCAAAGCTGGACCGCAGTGATGGAGGGAAGGAGGTGAGGGAGCGAGCAACCAAACGGAAGCTGCCCTTCACCGTGGGGGCCAATGGAGAGCAGAAGGACTCGGACACAGGTATAGATGCCGCCCCTCACTCCCTGCTGACCACCCAAGGCCATCCTCACCTGCCAGACTCTTCTCTTCCACAGAAAGTGTCCTTGACGGCCCCTCCCTCAGGCGTCTCCTGACCCTGGACCCTGCCTGGGATGTGCCCCCAGGACAGGTGCCCCCCAGCCTCTCTGCACCTCTCAACTCTGCACCAGGACTCTTGGAGGAGTCCTGCTGGAGGCCTGGGTGGGGTCTAAGAGCATCTTCTCTGTTGTTGATGTTCAGGGTGACTCGGTGCTGATAGGAAAGGTTCACACACACACACAGTTCCCCCGAGAGGGCCAAGCAGGAACATTCCCCCAGCCCCCAGCACACCCAGCGAGGCTCCCAGTGTGTGCCCAGCTGTAGGCGTGAGTGTGGGCTCCTGTCTCCTGAGGTTCGCAGGCCCCCTGCCCGTGGTTCATTCAGTCCCCTGGAAGTCTTGCACTGGAGGATAAGCGTGTTTTCCCTTAGGGCTGCAAAAGCACAGAAATTGCACCCAGTTGTTTGAAGTAAAAGCCAAAGGAACACTGAGAGTGAGCCAGAGCCAGTGCCGTTTTCCTGCCGATGTGGTGGGGCCTGGTGTTGCAGAGCAGGGCTGTGTGTGTGCATGACTATGAGCCTGTCTGCACATGAGCGAGCATGTGTATCCATGTGTGTGTGTGTGTGTGTGTGTGTGTGTGAGTGTGCGCACACGCACATGTGTGAAAGGGGGGCTGATGATACTTGGCACGTGAACCTTCACGTTGATGGCCTCTCGAGCAGCTCCTGTGGCCCGCGGGGGGCTAGGCAAGAACCTGGCCTTTCTCCTGCCAGCCTGAACTACCTCTTCTCCTTGACCCTGGTGCTCAGGGCCCTTCCCGGCCTGCTGGTCGTCTGACTGGCCTGCAGACGTGTATGCCAGTCACAGGCAGGGGTGAAAAGGGGTACAGAATTCCCCGAGAGCCACGGAACCTGGGGTGAGCTCACAAAACCGTGCATGCAGCCATAGGACAAGGAGGAGAGGCCCTGCCAGGATGGCGGTGTGGGTGGGGCCTCTTGCGTAGGAGGCTTTGTGTCGGGTAGCGGGAAAGTGACGGGTACTGAAACAGGACAAGCATGTGCGAAAATTGGGAGAAATGGCAGCGCGCATAGCCTGGAAATGTGTCTGTGCTGTGGCTTTTATTCACCAGGCCACAGGGGTCCCCCCCCAACACCCTGTGCGGGTGCTCCCCACTCAGACATCTGGTTAGGTAAAAGCCAGAGGAGTGGGTTTGGTTTTGCCAGCTAGGGTATGAGGAAGGTGTCATGGGCCCCCAGGGATCCTTCACGGGGGTGTGACAGAGCCCATGGCTTTTGTGGCCGGACTGTCACAGTGGGGACAAGAGGGGTGGGTGGGCGAGCGGAGGGGCCCGTGGATGCACATGGACGTTGGGCTCCTGCCAGAACTGAGGGGCTCCGGCTTTAGGTCTGGAGGAACTAAGGCCGGGCCCGGAAGTGCTCTCTCCTGTTACCGTGCCCTACCACTTTTGGTTGTAGAGGGCCTGGTCTTGGTACCTGGTCGTTAGCTCTCTGGGTGGTGGGGGCCTGAGATTGGTGTCCATCCTCTGGGACGTTCCTATAAATTCCCAGCAGCCTTGCTGTGAGTTCAGGAGACCGTGTTAGGGCTTCTCCTTCCTGGGAGAATGTGTTGCCTGAGCAGAGCGCATCTGGGTAGGCGGACGTTCTTGGGCTGCCCACTCTGCTCTGGTTGGTGGGATTTCTCTGTGATGCCCGTTTCATTGTGATGTCGGCTTCTTGGGTTCGTGTGTTTCCAGCGGGCCTTAAAGGGTCCATCTCTTGATGGCTAGCATTTCAGCAAGAGGCTGCCAGGTGGCTTCACCTGGGTCCACATGGGTTCTGTCTGGGGTGTCTGAGAAGTTCTTGGGGCATGCAGGGAGTGCTCACGTTTCTCTTCTCTGCAAGTTGTGGGTCTGGGTGAGGGCAGGGAGGGCATCACCGTGAGGTAAAAAGAAAGTGAAGAACATTTGGAAAACAAAATTTTCCAGGCTAGGACTCTGTTACAAACATCTTAATACATACGAAATACAATTGCCCTCGTATTATCATCATCCTTTAGGGGTCTGATTTTACATCTTGTGTATCTGCTTTGTTAACAAAGCTAGATTTTCCGCTAAGAGGATTCTTCTTTGGGTGTGTTGTGCGTGACTTGTATCAGGAGCCTTTCACACTGGGTGCTTGGTGTGTCACGCACGGCGTTGGGAGGCGGGCTGCTGGGGCCCCTGGCGGGCCCTGCGAGCCGTGGTCCTCCTGCACTTCCCGTGAGAATACCTGCGCCAGGTGCTGACACCTCTGGCCAGGTGCCTCCCAGCTGCAGGGCTGAGTGATCTGTGCAGAGTGACCGAGGCCGGGGCACTGCGGTCCCCTCGGGCCGAGGGAGGGTCTCCCGGAGTGGCAGACTTGGAGGGCCCCCTGCATCCCCGCCCTGCCCAGCCCCTGCTCCTGCCGTGGCCCTCCGGCGCCCTCTGCTGGGAAGCTGCAGCCCTGTGCTCACCGAGAGGGGAACACGGCAGAAGGCTCCAGAACTCGGGGTTCTGTTTCCTCAGCTGTGCCCCCCAGGTGGGCGGAGGCTGCTGACCCTCTGCCCAGGGACCACCGAGCTGCCTGAGAACGTTGTCCTGTTTCCTCGACCCCCAGGAGGCGACCTCCTCCGTCCGCAGTGCTTAGTCAGGCCCGGCGGCTTGTCTGTGGTGAAAGCTGGACTGGACTTGGTCTGCGTCCCAGCCAATGGAGGCCCGTCTCCCACAGGCGGCTCGTCACTTCAGCTGCCCACACAGCACGCTGGACGGCCAGAGTGGGCCTCAGAGCCAGGCCTGCCCCGGGGGGCACAGGAGGGGAGGGGCGGGCGGCGTGTGCCCGCCTCATCGCAGCCCTGCCAGCCCAGACCCCAGGCAGGTTTGATGTCTAGGAAAAAGAGGCCAGGGACAGCCCCTCCGCAGAAGAGGAGGCAGGCCTCTCGGGGGGACCTCGACCCGGCAGGTCGCCTGAGGCCCTGCAGCCTGGCCCAGCCTGCCCCGTCCGTCCGCCACCAGCTTGACGCTGGCCTCTGTGTAAAGCGCTTCACCACCTGCTTCACCTAAAGTGTTCGGATGAAAAGTATGTGATGGCCACACTTCAGATGGGACTAACGTGTCTATTTTTTCATGTTTAAATTTCCTCTCAACTTAAAAATTCTGTAAGCAAGTGTTTAGGTCGGTTTACATGCTTACCTACCCTTTTCAGGCTTCTTTCGTAAGCCTCCTACTCTGTTACGGTTTTCCGTCCCTTAGTCTGAACATAAGCTGTGCCCCTTGCTCCCTGGAACCACCACGCTGGCCGCGGCCTGTCCCCAGAGGCCAGATGGGCCCCCCAACCCCGCATCAGAGGGCTGCCCTGTCAAGAGGCATCAGGAGCTGGCCGCTGCTGGTTCTCAATACCTGGAAGTGTCTTTGGAGTAATGAAAAATTAAGGTTTTCGTATTTTGATTTTATCTTATGAGTAAGACTCTTGTGTCCTGCATCTGGTATTTATTCAGCAACACTGACGGGTAAACTACTCATTCACTCCATGTTAGGGGTTTCGGGACATTCACGTATTCACTGAAATCATGGTCCTCCTTGTTCCGTAAGATTGCTTGGGGCTGCCCCTGTTCGAGGACGGACTCTGGCTCCGCCGCCCGTGTCTGCAGGCCTCCGGGGCGCTCTGAACACCGTGTGCTGCTGCACACCGGAGGTCACACGTGCCTGAGGAGGAAGGGCTTCTGCGCTCACGCGCTTACTTGGCGGGCGTGCCCGTGGTGGGCGGTGAGCAGGGCGCCACCGCCGAGCGCTGCTGCTGTGGGAGCCTCTGGCTGGAGAGCGCTCGTGCCACCCACAGTGAAACCATCGCTCTGTCGTTTTCCTCCCTGAACTTGAGCGGTTTCTTCCTGTACGTACAGAGGGGAGTATGGACTAGCCAAGGAAGGCTCTTTCTACCTCAAGTTCCCAGTGTCCCCCATTTGCAGAGTAGGTGGGGATCTGCAGGATCGTGGCCTCCCTCGGGGCCCCTGCTGTCCACACAGTGTGGGTGAGCCAGGCCCTCACAACCACCTTGGGTTCTGTGACTCGCAGGGAGGACTCCCAGGACCATGACTGATGGCGGACAGGGCACAGAGCAAAATCCACACGGGAAGGCACATGGGGCCCCATGCAGGGAAGCTGGCTGTGGCTTCCGAAGTCTCCGGGGAGGACCCTGGGTGGCGACGTGGCCGTTCCACCTGGTGGTGCTCCAGGGTCTGAGGCAGGGGCTTGTGCAGACAGGCCCAGGGCCAGCAGGACTGATGGTATGGTTCGTACATTGGGGCAGGTTTGGATTATAATTTATTTATGAAAGTTCTCACTGTGCTTTGGTGCCATAACAGGAGGGTCAGTGGTTGGGAGGTTGTGTTGTGTGTGGGCTGTTACGCCAGCATCACTTCCCGATCCCTGGCTTCCTCTCCACGGCCACAGCAGCCCACACTGAATTCCCAAGCACCTGTGGAATTGGGACTGTGGTCACCCTCGCCTGGAGAAGAAGACATGCAGCTGCAGAGGCCACACAGCTCCGACCTGGGAGGAGAAGGCAGATTCAGAGAGGGACCCCAGGCCCTCCTTTCTTGGACACAGGAGACTAAGACCACAGAAGCCGAGGGCTTGCTGAAGACCCCTCTGTCTTTACTATGCGATCAGTGGTGGTGATTTCCTGAAAGAGGAGGGAGAAGCCAGTCACAAGCGCAACCTGAACATCAGAGTGCCCCCGCGCAGGTCGGGTGGGCGCTTGGGTCCTGGTCTTGCTGCACTTGGGAGAACCGAGCGTGAGACTTGTTCCAGAGACAAGCCCCCTCGCAGCTCCTGGCCTGGTTCGGATCGCCTCCAGTGTATGGACTGTCCCACCAGAAGTGGTTCTTCCTGGACTCTTCACATTGGCTTCAGGCCTGTGTCTGGTGTGGAAGGCTTGCTCCTGATAGTGGTATGTCCCCGGTGCCATCAGATCTCCCTGAGCTCTTCTGATGTCTCGGTGAACAATGCAGTTCACAGCGGCACACCAAATGCTCCACCGTGGAGTGGGGTCAGAGCAGCGGTGACATGGTAGGATTTTAGGGTGGAGCGTAGGGCTCACAGATTTCCCTTTTGGGCAGTGTGGTGGACTGTGTCTCCTGAAAAAGCCGTCAACTAGAACAGCCCAGAAGTCAGAGATGGTGAGTGGTGGATATGATGAAGGACCCGTTTGAGTGCTCCAAGTCCCCGGGAGTCGGGCCGTGGGCCGAAGGTCTGTCAGGGCCACCGCAGACATGCCCATGAGAGCCACACCCGGGACACCGCGGGCGGGAAGAAGACTCCATCCCAGATGGGGCAAGGGGCGTTGAGAGGTGTCCCCAGAGACTTGTCCTAGCTTGTCCCTTGCCGGGCTGGGACCGAGATGTGGGCCGTCCTGTGCTGCTGGGAATGCCTCTCCGTCCCTCCAGTCCCAGATCAGAGCAAACGCTAGTCCTCTCTGGGGAGGTGGGCTTCCGTGTGGTTTCTGGGCCCCAGGGTTCAGACAAACAGGAGTGCCGGGTCAGAACCGCAGCACAAGGAGGGGCGCCATCCTGAGAGGGAGCCAGCCCCGGGGACCTGGCGTGGGGATGCTGGATACAGAGCATGAACCAGTAGATGCAGTAAAGGAGAAGTTGGAAAGCACGGGCAAGGAACAAGATGCTGCCAGAGAATACCACGTCGATTTTTGAAATATATAAAATGGGATATATGGAAACAAAAATTACCAATGAAATTAAAGCTTCAGTGGACAGATTATATAGCTCATTACATAGAACATAAGAAAGAATTCATGGGGGTGCCTGGGTGGCTCGGTCCGTTGGGCGTCTGCCTTCGGCTCAGGTCATGATCCTGGAGTCCCGGGATTGAGTCCCGCATCGGGCTCCCTGCTCGGCGGGGAGTCTGCTTCGCCCTCTGACCTTCCCCCTCTCGTGCTCTCTTTCTCTCTCTCTCTCACTCTCTAAAATAAATGAATAAAATCTTTAAAAAAAAAAAAAAAATTCATGGCTTGGTAGTTACAACCAAGGAAATTGCCCGGACTGTGGAAGAGAAAGAGGAAAAGGCAGGAACTGGGAAAGAGTTCGGGGTGTTGAGACAAGGCAGCTGGATGGCACCGGGAAGGCAGAGCCCTCGGCGTTTGTGCAGCAGAGACCCTGAGTGGGGGGGTGCGGTCTGTTGTGGGCAGAACACAGGTGGGTACGCACATCAGCACGTGGTGGCAAAGATGGCAGGGGCAGGGCGGTGCTGAGGTGGCTGGAGGGCCGGCGACACTCCCACCTGGTTGCGGGGAGGAAAGCTGCCTTGTCGCCAGATGTCCGGGTTCTGCTGGGGAGGGAAGCACCGTGGCAGGAAGTGGAGTCTGGAAACCAGGGTCCCTCAGGACCACACGCCGGCAAGGGCCACACTCCAGCCCTGCAGCTGCCCCAGAAGGCCCGGCTTAGAAAGGGGGCCCTGCTGGGATCGGCTGTGGAGGGCGGGGACCCTGCATTTGCCAGGTCGGGGCTGCACCTGAGGAGGGGTGGTGCCCACGTCACAGACCACAGCAAGCTCGCACCATAGAAATACAAGGCGGTGTCCCGTCAGCGTGTTTTCCTTACGATGGCGCCGGGGCGCCGTCCAGGCTCGTGGGAAACCATCACCCCCACCAGCTACAGTCAGAACACCGGGAACACACCGGGGCTGCTGGAGAACCAATTTCAGCATCAAGAGATGGGCATCGTAGGAGATACGATTACATTTGGGTTTTTCCCTCGTGTTAAGACACGTAAGATGTCCCGTTCCCACTCTGGGAGGGCCGTGTGGGAGGGTGGGCTGCAAGGCCCCTCCCAGCAGGAGGGGCTGTCCGTTCCTTGCGTGTCCCCGAGCATCGTCCGGTGTCATCCAGGGCTTCTGGCCACAGCAGAGAAAGGCCCGCTGGGGCACAGGGCCTCCCTGCACACAGTGTCTCCACGCCCCCCATGTGACTGCGCCTTCTGACACCACAGGCCTGGTGCTGTTGTGTCCTGCTCTGCAGTGGGGGGCACGTTGTGTTCCTGCAGAAAGCCCTTTGGGCAAAAGGCCCGGCTGGTCTACAGCTGCCGCTCACAGGAAATGCCTCTCCTGCCCCCCACCTTCTGAGGGATCTAAGCCCAGACCCTGCCTCGCCCCTCCCTGGGTCCACTGCAGTGGAGAGCCCGGCTGGGCCTCTGGCTTTGTGCTCTGTCCCCGCGCTCTGTCCCTGCGACCAGGAATCTTCGGCACCGCACGTGTTTCTCTGAGCTCCGCGTCCTTCCTTCTCCAGTCGGCTTCCTGCGTCCACTCCCCTGGGGAGGCAGCTGCGGCCTGAGCCGTGTATGCTCCGTGGGGCACCTTGCGCAGGGGTCCGAGAGGCTCTGGTGGTCCCGGGAGACTGGGTAGAAATCGGGTCCAGACTGCAGAGCAGTGTTCTAGTACCCGGAGCCCTGTGCTGGAAACACTGTGTCGGCTGGGGCGTCGTAGCGCAGTCGGTCAGCATGTACGTGCTGGGGGTGCGGTCCGGTTTCTGCGTGAGAACGTGAAGGGAGCAGCCTGTGGCCGAGGGAGAAACAGAGAAGGCACCAGGTAGAGGCAGGTCAGTGGCGCGCTCAGCCGTGGGAGAACTTTGAAACCAAATGCCCGACTTGGGCTCTGTGGCCCCGAGTCACTGCGGAAGCGTGGCTTAACTTCTTGGGACCCCGGGGGGCCACGGGGCTGCCGCCGTGCGTGAGCGGGGTCCGTGGTCGCCAGGAGGAATGTTCTGGAATTTACTGCCTCTCTAGGGCTGTGCCTGGTGGGTGGGTTAGAGACTCACTTGCTGGAGGTGGCCTGTGGGGCCTGAGGAGCCACCACCCAAAGCACGGGGACCCACGTTCCAGCAGGGCGCGGCTTTCTCAGGAAAGAGCAGCTCATGGGAGACGTACAGTGCCGCATCTGTGGGGCTGGGCATGTTGTCCTGGAGTGGGGCAGGCGAGGCAGACGGGGGTCCGTCTGGTCCGTCTCTCACAGATGGCACCCGGCTCCCGAGGGCAGGCCCCAGCCAGCGAGGCAGCTCTCCAGTGCGCTGAGTGGAAAGCAGGAGGAACACACTCCCCTCCCCCCCCCCGCCCCGAGAGAAGAATTTCAGGGACCCGAGTCTCCCACGGTGACCCTCCTTCCCGGCTGCACTTTGCACCCCGTGACCTAGAACGCCCCCTGACCACCCCGGCCCCCTGCACAAAGGCCCCACCCAGCACGCACGGGGCAGTGTGGGGAGGGTGCAGGCTTCCGGTGGATCCCTAGTTCCCCAGCAGGAGGGGCAGCTTTGGCTCCTGGTTCATGGAGTTGGGGGTGTATTTTCTCTCCCTTACCCCTGCCCCTTCTCGAAGAAACAGCCCCACGTGCTTGTGTTCAGGGCTGGCAGGGTGTTTTGTTACGGGTCAGACCAGCGGAGGATGTGCGCGTCCCGAGGAGGCTGACACGGAACGGCTGAGCTGTTCCCTCGTATCTGGTTAGTGCTCTGTGTTGATGCCTTTAGATGCCTCCAGCTCAGTCCATGTCGTGGTACTGCAAGGCTGGTTCGCTCCTCGAAGGGCCATGGCATGAAATGGAGGTCCCTAGAAGCAAGAAGAAAGGTACAGTACTGACGAGTCGGCCTTGATCTGTTTATGTATTTCTGAACTGTGTTTGCCATTTCTATCTGCACTGTTTGGAGGCGGGACGGGGAAGGAGGAATCCGCGTGTGCACACGTGTATTTAATAGACGGAGGCCTGTCCTGTGTGAACCGGGACACCGGTGAGGGGCCGTCCCACCGCCTGGCGTGCGGCGGGCAGTGTGGGGAGGCACCTGAGTGGAGCGAGTGGTCGGTGGGGGCCGAGGCGGAGCAGGCTTCATTGGCTGATCACATGGTGTCGAGACTGTTCCCGCTGGAGGTGACGCCAGGCGGCACGGTGCTGCTGCCTCTCCTCTTGCCCTTTCCCCGTGAGCTGTGAGGTGGGAGGCAGGGGCTCCGAGGCACCAGGGAAGGCTCCGGGTTCTGAGGACGGCGTGGCATGAAATCTCCCCCTGTCTCCTCCACCACCTCACAGAGAAGCAGGGTCCTGAGCGGAAGAGGATTAAGAAGGAGCCTGTCACCCGGAAGGCCGGACTGCTGTTTGGCATGGGGCTGTCTGGGATCCGAGCCGGCTACCCCCTCTCTGAGCGCCAGCAGGTGGCTCTCCTCATGCAGATGACTGCCGAGGAGTCTGCCAATAGCCCAGGTGAGCCCCCAGGGTTGGGGCAGTCTTGGGGACGGGCGTCCCCTTTCCCTCGTGGAAACGGCCCAGGTCCTAGCAGCTTCTGTGACCGGGGACACCCCCCCGCTGATGCCCCCACTTGTCCTCTCCTTGGCCTGCAGTAGACACAACACCAAAGCACCCCTCCCAGTCGACAGTGTGTCAGAAGGGGACACCTAACTCTGCCTCAAAAACCAAAGACAAAGTGAACAAGCGAAACGAGCGCGGAGAGACCCGCCTGCATCGCGCGGCCATCCGCGGGGACGCCCGGCGCATCAAGGAGCTCATCGGCGAGGGCGCGGACGTCAACGTCAAGGACTTCGCAGGTGAGCGCTCCCAACAAGATGGGAGGCTGCGCCCCCCGCCTCCACGGAGCCCCCTGGCCGAGCGAGCGCACACGCCGGGGCTGGGAAGGCACAGCCCGGACCTGGGGGTCAGCGTGGCATGGGCGGCGGGGCGGGGGCCGATCCCGTTCTTAGGTCAGTGTGATTTGCTGTTTCTTAGAAGGAGGAATCCATATTTTGGGAAATATTTCAAAGTAAGGTCATTTTATTTTTCACCGTTTCTAAGAGAATTGGGAAATTTCTAGGTACCACCCTGCTGTGTTCTAATAAACCCCAGTTCTGTGGGAGAGGGGTCTGCCTCTGGCGTACTTAGGGAGAAGCTGCACCGCCTCTGTGCCTTTCAGCCTGGGGACACCTCCCACTCCACAGGCTAGAAACGTCTCCCCGAGCCTGCCCTTGAGCTCAGCACAGGAGTGGGGGTTTCTCCCCCGGCTGAGACAGCCGAGCGTGATGATTTACTTGAAGGGCCTGTGATCGCGGTTCGCTGCGGCCTCGTGTGCACAGGATCCTTGCGCTGTGTTCTGCTGCATGGGCCAGAGTCCAGCCCTGTTTGCTCTGCTTTGGGGAGAGCGTGGATGAGCAGAGCGGTCTTCATGACAAACCCATCTGGCTTTTTCCTGCTGCCTTAGTTGCTAGTTGTCTGTCAAACCTAATTTAGCATTTTCTAAAAAATCAGTTTTCCTAGATCAGGATTTTCCAAAGGACTAGACTTTGTGTCCACGGGGGTGGGCCCTGTTTGCACACTGACATCTGAGGCCATGCTTCCTGGTGGCCTTCTGAGGCTCTCGCAGAAGCGGCCACCAGGGGAGACCTTCCTGCGTGGCGTCAGCCACGTGCTTCACCAAGGGCACGCTCCCAAGCCTGCGGCTGTGGCGACAGGCTCTGCGTCCTCCCCAGGTGCCTCCCCAGCCCTCCCCCGTGTCCTGCGTGTGCATCGCTGTGCCCACCAGCCCTCTGCCCCAGTGGTCCTTGTAGGCTGTTCATCTCCGGGGTTAACGAGCTCCTCATCGCAAACTAGGAGCCACAGTAAAGGGCGCTCAGGGTCTCCCGGGACCTCAGCCCTCCCATGCAGGGCACCACCACCGTCAGGGCCCCTGGAGAGTGCGGCCGCGGGACAGGAGTGGCGTTCTTGAGGATTAAATAACATAGGTCCTAAGTGTCTGTTTCCAGGCTGGACGGCGCTGCACGAGGCGTGTAACCGCGGCTACTACGACGTCGCCAAGCAGCTGCTGGCCGCGGGCGCGGAGGTGAACACCAAGGGCCTGGATGACGACACCCCCCTGCACGACGCTGCCAACAACGGGCACTACAAGGTGGGCGCCTCCCCGCACACCCTCTGGTGGGCCTGCCGGCTGACGTGGCGTCCATTCTGTTGCTCCCTGTCCCGTTGTCCCCGCCGTCCCGCACGCTTGGCAGCCCCCCCGCCTCTGCTCATCCTGGGTGGCCCCTCGCAGCCTGTGGACAGGGCCCTCCTCCGGCCACGCAGCGTGGCCGGGTGTTAGCAGGTGAATGGTCACACCCATCAGGAGGGGTTCGGGAGCTGCTCCCTGCCCCGTCCTTGTCCTGTCCTTGTCGCTGTGAGTACCAGCACTGAGGGATGTAGCCAATACACGGGAGGACCGTTGTGACCAGTCCAGGAGCAGCGAGCACCCAGAGATGGCGAGGCTCTCGCTGCGGTCACTGCCCGACCACCACGAGGAGGCCCCGGCCAGAGACGCCCAGTGGGGCATGCGAGGACCGCGCCTGTAGACCAGAATGCACCTCTGACGCTCCCTTGTAGCTGCCCTGCCTGGTCGCTTCTGGCAGATGCCAGGGAGCCGGCAGCACCGAGCGTGTGACGAGCGCTTGGAAGGTGACAAGTCACCGCGGTGGGGGGAGGGGCTCTGAATGAAAAGATGCCCATGGTGACTTGGGGAAATCTGGACACGGGTTATGTACTTAACGGTAGGGAGTGTAGTTTACTTTTCAGGTAAGATAAAAGCATCGCGGTTTTTTGTTTTTGTTTTAAGGGTCCTTTTAGAGAAATGTACTGAAAAAGCTTATGAAATGCATGGGATCCACTTAAAATAGCCAGGGCAGGGGACTGGGGGCCTGGGGGGAGGGCAGGGGTGACATGAGGCTGCCGGTGAGCTGGTAGCCGACAGAGTGGGGAGGAAGGGGGTCGCCCTTTGAATCTCTGTCCTTTTATAATTATTATTGTGGAACTGTCTCACGCGATAGACTGGAAGTGTGGTGATGGGTGCAGGGTGATGGTCCCCAGAGAGGTCCCTGCCCAGGTGCTGGGACCCGGGACCCTGGGACCCCGCATGGTAAGGGGACTCCCCAGATAGGAGTGAGCAAAGGATCAGGAAGTGGTGGCCTTGGATTATCCAGGGAGGCCCAGCAGCCTTCAGGGTCTGTGTGGCAGAAACCCTTTGCCAGCCGGGTCAGAGTTACCAGCAGAAGCAGGAGGGAGGAGAGCATGAGGGCGGCCAGCTGCATTGTTGGCCTTAGCGGAAGGGGGCAAGGGATGTAGTGGCTTCCAGCAGTAGGGACAGCCCTTAGCAGGCAGCGGGGACGCGGGACCAGAGTCCCAGCACTGCAAGGGGCCCCACGCACAAGGAAAGGAAGAGGCCAACACCACACGCCTGTAGGGTCGTGAGGTCGGTTTCGGACCTGCCCAGTCGGAGGGCATAGTGATTCGCTAGAGCGGGCAGCTGGGTCCCCGTGAGGGGAGGCCACGGCGTCCTAAGTGAGAACGGGTATGTGAGCGATGAGGCTGTCCTTGTTAAAGGTTCTTTTCACGCTGCATTTTCTGGACCAAAGCTGCGACTGGATTCGGTATTTGCACTTGAGTCCAGGGAGCTGGCCGCCCTGGGCGTGTGAAGCCCAGTTGCTGGGTGTAGACAGCTGAACACAGCTGCTGAAACGTCACCCTGCGTGTCTGTCATTCACAGGACCACCCTTACCCGTGTAAGACAAAGCACGGCTTTGGAAATTTCGAGGCTTTTCTAAAATAAATGAAAACACAAAATAAACCTCCTTACAGAAGCTTGGTCTTTGTTTCCTCTCTTCTGTCAACTCCCCGCCCCCCCTTCCCCCCAAACTTCCAGAACCCTTCCACGCCCACTGAACCCTGCTGGATGGCAGCTCATCCTTGGTGGGAGGGGAGTGCGCATGTGAGGAGATTCGGGGATGTGGGGACCCCGTGGAGAGGGAGGGAGGAGGACTTCTGTGGGAGCTGGGACCTGTTCCCTGTGGCGCAGAGCTTGGAAGGGGGTGGGATGCCGCTAGGCTCCTTCCTGCGGGAGAGGCTTGGGTCTAGAGAGCCCGCCGGGCTGTGCTGTGTGCACGGCTTCTGGTCCTCGGCGGGGGGGCGGGCACGGTGGGGGGAATGGGCTACAGTTGGACACAGACAGGCACGGTAGCGCCCCCGTGTTTCTCAGGAAGCTCGCTCATGTGCCTGTTGCTGTTTTGTAGGTGGTGAAGCTGTTGTTACGGTATGGAGGGAACCCTCAGCAAAGCAACAGAAAAGGCGAGACGCCCCTAAAGGTGGCCAACTCCCCGACCATGGTGAATCTCCTGTTGGGCAAGGGGACTTACACATCCAGCGAGGAGAGCTCGACCGGTGAGTGGCTGGGCGCCGCACCGTGTGCCGGCTGCGGTTGGGAGCATGGGGTGCGGGTCTCCTTGTGCTGCTGTGGGGGGCACAGCGGGCCTCCCCGTATCCGCCAACGCCTGTGCTTCTGGGAGCTTCTGGACTGCCAGGCCCTGTCCCCGGGGGTTTCCGTGCCAACAGTCCTGCAGGCTTACTGCCTTCACACAGACCTCTCTCTGGTCAGCCTCCAATTTCACTAAATCAGGCGAAGGGCTGTTCCTTCCTTCCCCTGCCGAGGGCAGCCCGGACCTCGTCTGCTCTGTGCCCTCCCCGTGCCTGTTCTGGGTGGTGGCTGTGAATCTGTCTCTGACCTCTTCCTCCCTGTTCCCAGCAGAGAGCTCAGAGGAGGAAGACGCCCCGTCGTTCGCGCCTTCTAGCTCAGTTGACGGCAATAACACAGACTCTGAATTTGAGAAAGGCCTAAAGCACAAGGCTAAGAATCCAGAGCCCCAGAAGACTGTGACCCCTGTCAAGGATGAATACGAGTTTGACGAGGATGACGAGCAGGACAGAGTCCCTCCAGTGGACGACAAACACTTACTGAAAAAGGATTACAGAAAAGAAACTAAATCAAACAGTTTCATTTCTATACCCAAAATGGAAGTGAAAAGTTACACTAAAAACAACACAATTGCACCAAAGAAAGCGGCTCATCGAATCTTGTCAGACACGTCGGACGAGGAGGACGTTGGTGTCACTGTGGGGACAGGAGAGAAGCTGAGACTCTCGGCACATGCAATATTGCCCAGTAACAAAACACGGGAACCTTCCAGTTCCAAGCAGCAGAAGGAAAAAAATAAAGTGAAAAAGAAGCGAAAGAAAGAAACAAAAGGCAAAGAAGTGCGATTTGGAAAGAGGAACGACAAGTTCTGCTCATCGGAGTCGGACAGTGAGTCCTCGGAGAGTGGCGAGGACGATGGGGACTCGGTGGGGAGCTCTGGCTGCCTCAAGGAGTCCCCGCTGGTGCTGAAGGACCCCTCCCTGTTCAGCTCTCTGTCTGCCTCCTCCACCTCGTCCCACGGGAGCTCTGCTGCCCAGAAGCAGAACCCCAGCCACTCAGACCCGCACGCCAAGCACTGGCGGACAGACAATTGGAAAACCATTTCTTCTCCTGCCTGGTCAGAGGTTAGCTCTCTGTCAGACTCCACAAGGACGAGACTGACGAGCGAGTCTGATTGCTCCTCTGAGGGCTCCAGCGTGGAGTCGCTGAAGCCCGTGAGGAAGAAGCAAGAGCACAGGAAGAGGGGCAGCCTGCAGAGCGCCCTGTCTGAGAAGAAGAGCTCTTTCCATGCCAGCGTGGATGGGGCCATTCCCAAGCTGGACAAGGAGGGGAAGGTCGTCAAGAAACACAAAACGAAACACAAACACAAAAACAAGGAGAAAGGGCTGTGTTCGGTCGGTCAGGAACTCAAGCTGAAAAGCTTCACCTATGAGTACGAGGACTCCAAGCAGAGGTCCGAGAAGGCCATACTTCTGGACAACGATGTATCCAGCGAAAACAAGTTGAAGGCCTTGAAGCACGACAGGGACCACTTCAAGAAGGACGAGAGACTTGGCAAAATGAAGTCAGAGGACAAGGAATGGCTCTTTAAAGAGGAGGTGGTCAAAGTTTCCAAGGATGAAAAATCCCTGAAGAGAATCAAAGACATGAGCAGGTCTTTCCGAGAAGAAAAGGACCGTTTAAATAAAGCAGAAAAGGAGAAATTAGTGAAAGAAAAGTCTCCTAAAGAGGAAAAACTGAGACTATACAAAGAGGAAAGGAAGAAAAAGTCCAAAGACAGGCCCTCAAAATTAGAGAAAAAGAATGACTTTAAAGAGGACAGACTTTCGAAGGAGAAAGAAAAGACTTTCAAAGAAGAGAAAGAAAAACTGAAAAAAGAAAAGGTTTATAAAGAAGACTCGTCCGCTTTTGATGAATACTGTAACAAGAGTCAGTTTCTGGAGAACGAAGACACCAAGTTCAGCCTTTCTGACGACCAGCAGGACAGGTGGTTTTCCGACCTGTCCGACTCGTCCTTTGATTTCAAAGGGGACGACAGCTGGGATTCTCCAGTGACGGACTACAGGGACGTGAAGAGTGACCCTGTGGCCAGACTGATCCTGGAGACAGTGAAAGAGGACAGCAAGGACAAGAAGCGGGAAAACAAGGGCCGCGAGAAGCGAGACTATGGGGACAAGCGGAACGACAGGGACGCTTTCTTCAGGAAGAAGGACAGGGACTGTCTGGACAAGAGCTGCGAGAGGAGGAAGGAGCAGATGGAGAAGCACAAAGGCGTCCCCACCTGCCTTCCTGAGAAGGACAAAAAGAGGAGGGAGTCTGCCGAGGGCGGGCGGGACCGGAAGGACCCCCTCGAGGGCACCAAGGAGCGCAAGGACGGCAGGGCCAAGCCCGAGGAGGCGTACCGGGAGGAGCTGAAGGAGCTGGGCGGCGAGGCCAGCTTCAAGGACAGGCCTGACTGCGACTTCGGGAAGGGCCTGGAGCCCTGGGAGAGGCTCCACCCCACCAGAGAGAAGGAGAAGAAGGAGAAAGTGAAATTAGAGAAATACAAAGACAAGTCCAATGACAAAGATAAAAGCGAAAAATCCATCCTTGAGAAATGTCAGAAGGACAAGGAATTTGACAAATGTTTTAAAGAGAAGAAAGATAGCAAGGAGAAGCATAAAGATACACACAGCAAAGACAAGGAGAGGAAAGCGGCTCTCGACCAAGTTAAGGAAAAGAGGGAGAAGACTTTCCCTGGGCTTCTCTCTGAGGACTTCCCTGAGAAGAAGGACGAGAAGAAGGGAAAGGAGAAGAGCTGGTACATCGCGGACATCTTCACGGACGAGAGCGAGGACGAGAAAGATGAGTATGCTGCCAGCGGGCTCAGACTCGGGGAGGCCGGGGACCCGCCCCGAGTGGACGGCCCCCCGGACCCCGACCGGCACCGGAAGCACTCAGAGAAGCAGAAAGACCGGGAGCTCCGAGAAAAGAAAAAGGAGAAGGGAGCCCTAGAAGGGGGCAAAGACAAGAAGGAGAAAGTCCTCGAGAAGCACAAAGACAAGAAGGATAAGGACTCCGCAGACAAGTACAAGGACAGGAAAGACCGGATGTCCGTCGACTCCACTCAGGAAAAGAAAAACAAACAGAAGCCCCCAGAGAAGGTGGAGAGGAAGCCCCCTGCCGAGGACAAGGCCAAGAGCAGGCACCGGGACAGGCCAGACAGGGAGCACTGCCGAGACAGGAAGGCATCGAGGAGCACGGAGGCCGAGAAGAGCCTGCTGGAGAAGCTGGAGGAGGAGGCCCTGCACGCGTACAGGGAGGACTCCAACGACAAGGCCAGCGAGGTGTCCTCGGACAGCTTCACGGACCGCGGGCAGGAGCCGGGCCTCAGCGCCCTCCTGGAGGTGTCCTTCACAGAGCCCCCCGAGGAGAAGGTCAAGGAGAAAGAGAGGCACAGACACTCTTCGTCCTCGTCCAAGAAAAGCCACGATCGAGAGAGAATCAAGAAAGACAAGTCCGAGAAAAGAGAGAAGAGCGATGATTACAAGGACTCTGGCGGCAGGAAGGACCCCGGCCAGTACGACAAAGACTTCTCGGACGCCGACGCTTATGGGATCCCTTACGGCACGAAAGCCGACGTGGAGGACGGGTTAGATAAAGCCATCGAGCTCTTCTCCACTGAGAAGAAAGATAAGAACGATTCTGAAAGAGAACCCTCCAAGAAAGTAGAGAAGGAGCTGAAGCCCTACGGGTCCAGCACCGCCAGCGCCCTCAAGGAGAGGAGGAGGAGGGAGAAGCACCGGGAGAAGTGGAGGGACGACAGGGACAAGCACCGTGACAGGCACGGGGACGGGCTCCTGCGGCACCACAAGGACGAGCAGAGGCCTGCGGCCAGAGACAAGGACAATCCTCCGAACCCGCTCAGAGACAAGTCCAGGGAGGAGAGCCTGAAACTCAGCGAGACCAAACTGAAGGAGAAGTTCAAGGAGAACCCAGAGAAAGAGAAGGGTGACCCGGCAAAGGTCAGCAACGGAAACGAGAAGCTGCCGGTGTCCAGAGACGTGGGCAAGAGAGACGCGCGGCCCAGAGAGAAGCTTCTGGGCGACGGTGACCTGATGATGACCAGCTTCGAGCGCATGCTGTCCCAGAAGGACCTGGAGGTCGAGGAGCGGCACAAGAGACACAAGGAGAGGATGAAGCAGATGGAGAAGATGCGGCACAGGTCCGGGGACCCGAAGCTCAAGGAGAGGATGAAGACCGCCGAGGACGCGCGCAAGAAGAGTCTGGACGCCCCTCCCAAGAAGCCGCCGGCGCTGGACCCCGCCCTGAAGGACAGGAAGCTCAAGGAGTCTGCTCCTGCTCCGCCCGCCGAGAACAAGCCCCACCTGGGACCAGCTGTGGACGCAAGGGACTGGTTGGCAGGGCCGCACATGAAAGAGGTCCTGCCCGCTTCTCCCAGGCCTGACCAGGGCCGGCCCACCGGGGTCCCCACGCCCGCATCCGTGGTGTCGTGCCCCAGCTACGAGGAGGCCATGCACACGCCCAGGACACCGTCCTGCAGCGCCGACGAGTACTCCGACCTCATTTTTGACTGTGCAGACCCCCAGCCCGCGTCCAGCACGTCCGCCCGCGCCTGCTCCCCTTCCTTCTTCGACAGGTTCTCTGTAGCGGCGGGTGGGGTTTGTGAGACCGCGAGCCAGACGCCTACGAGGCCGTTGTGCACAAGCCTTTACCGCTCGGTCTCCGTTGATATCAGGAGGACCCCCGAGGAAGAATTCAGCCCTGGGGACAAGCTGTTCAGACAGCAGAGTGTCCCCACCGCGTCCACTTACGACTCACCGGGGCAGCACCTGGAGGACAAGGCCCCTGGGCCCCCAGGTCCTGCCGAGAAGTTTGCCTGCTTGTCTCCGGGGTATTATTCCCCAGACTATGGCATCCCCTCCCCCAAAGCGGACGCTCTGCACTGCCCGCCTGCGGCCGCGGTCAACACCACCCCCTCCCCAGAGGGTGCCTTCCCTGGTTTACAAGCGAAGTCCCCCCCTCCACACAGAGATGAGCTTTTGGCCCCATCCATGGAGGGAGCCCTTCCGCCTGACTTGGGCATCCCCCTGGATGCCACGGAGGACCAGCAGGCCACTGCCGCCATCATCCCCCCGGAGCCCAGCTACCTGGAACCACTGGACGAGGGGCCCTTCAGCACGGTCATCACGGAGGAGCCCGTTGAGTGGGCGCACCCGGCGGCCTCGGAGCAGGGCCTCTCCTGCAGCCTGATCGGGGGCGCCCCTGAGAACCCCGTCAGCTGGCCTGTGGGGCCGGACCTCCTGCTTAAGTCCCCACAGCGACTCCCAGAGTCCCCGCAGCATTTCTGCCCCAGTGAGGCCGTCCACCCTGCCGCGCCGGGGCCCTTTGGGGCCACAGAGCCCCCTTACCCAGGCTCCCCTGACTCGTACCCTCTGTCGGCCACCGAGCCTGGACTTGAGGGCGCCAAAGGTGACGTGGGGGAGGCGGTCCCGGCCTCTGTCTCCGCCCCAGAGGAACCAGCCGCCTTTGCCCCTGCCTCCAGGCTGGAGCCGTTCTTCTCCAACTGCAAGCCGCTGCCGGAAGCAGCCCCCGACACGGCCCCGGAGCCTGCGTGTTTGACCACCGTGGCTCAGGTGGAGGCTCTGGGGCCCATGGAAAGTAACTTCCTGGAAAATGGGCATGACCTGTCGGCCCTCGGCCAGGTGGAGCCGGTGCCCTGGCCCGACGGCTTCCCCAGCACCGAGGACGACTTAGATCTCGGGCCCTTTTCCTTGCCAGATCTTCCCCCTCTTCAAGCGAAAGACGTTTCCGACGTCGAAACAGAACCTATAGAAGAGCCTGCCCTCGTTCCTCCGGAAGAGATCCCGGCGGGGCCCCCTGTGGTCCTGAATGGCGGGGATGGCCCTGCCGCAGCCGCCGAGGACCAGCCCCTGCGGCCTCCTGACCAGTCGGCCCCCCGGCTTGCCGCAGAGCCCGAGCCCGAGCCCCCGGAGGAGCCCCAGCCAGATGCCACGGTGGAAGCCGCGGTAGAAGCAGGGGCCGTGTCGGAGGGGAGGGTCCCTGAGGACTCCGACTCCAGCCTGGGGCCCGCGCCGGCACCCCCCGAGCAGCAACCGCCAGGGAGTGGAGAGGAGGTGGCCGAGGGCCAAGATGCGCCGGCCGCATCCCACAGCGTGCCCGCGGACGCCCCCGTGGACGGCTCGGCCGTGGCGGAAGGGGCCGGCCCACTCGACAGTGCCGGTCTCGAGGGGCCGCTGGGCAGCATGCAGCCCGAAGTGATGGAACCAGAACCCAAACCCGCGGCCGAAGCTCCCAAGGCCCCCAAAGTGGAGGAGATCCCCCAGCGCATGACCAGGAACCGGGCCCAGATGCTGGCCAACCAGAACAAGCAGAGCTCGCCCCCCTCGGAGAAGGAGCCCGTCCCCGCACCCGCCCCCCGAGCAAAGGGCCGCTGCTGTGAGGAGGACGACCCCCAGGCCCAGCACCCACGCAAGCGCCGCTTCCAGCGCTCCAGCCAGCAGCTGCAGCAGCAGATGAACACGTCCACACAGCAGACGCGGGAAGTGATCCAGCAGACGCTGGCCGCCATCGTGGACGCCATCAAGCTGGACGACATCGAGCCCTACCACAGCGACAGGTCCAACCCCTACTTCGAATACTTGCAGATCAGGAAGAAGATCGAGGAGAAGCGCAAGATCCTCTGCTACATCACCCCTCAGGCACCCCAGTGCTACGCCGAGTACGTTACCTATACGGGCTCCTACCTCCTGGACGGCAAGCCGCTCAGCAAGCTGCACATCCCCGTGGTGAGTACTGGGGCGGGGCCGGGACCCCGCGGGCCGCGTGAGCGCAGATGCCAAGCCCCCAGGGCTTGCTGCCCTCCTGGGGACCAGCCTCCCACACGGTGGGCCTTGCTGACGGAGCGCCTCGGGGTCAGGAGATCTGCTTGCTCACTTGGCTCTGTGGGCGTCCCTCCTCCTCACCCGGGACTACCCACCTCCCGCATCACGCACACCGATGCAGCTGTGCTGCTCCCTGCCACTCGGGGATCCCCTCTAACACCCCAGTGCCTCCACGGACACGTAGGCCTGGCCCCTCTGAGTGAGTCCCTCCACGCTTTGGTCCCGGTTCCCGGTGGCCCCATGTTGCTGACGCGAAGCCAGGCCTCCATCCTCCTTACACTGGAGCCCGAGCAACCCTGGCCCCTTTCGCACCTTCTCCAAGTGCACCCTTCATGGGGTTCGCGGGCTCCTCCGCCCAGAGGGCATGTCCCTAAGCCCCCAGCCCCACCGTGGGCGCTGCACACGGAGCCTCTGGTCCCTTTCGTCTACCCCATTCCCTTGGCCACCTGATCATCCTCCATTGGCACCCAGTGACCCCGTGTCTGTGCAGACGGGACCCGTCCAAACCCCACCGTGCACACCGCCTCCCAGCCCCCTCGAGTCCACGTCTGGGCCATCAGGCACACATCTGGCACATCCCTGCTGCTCCTGTTGCACCCCTTCCCCTGGGTGGGCTCCTGCCTCCTGCTCGCACAGCAGAGCCCGACCTCAGCCTTCCTTTGCTCACTCCCAGCCTGCCTGGCCTGCTCCACGTGCAGGTGACTTGCTGCCCGTTTTTTGGCGGGGCGGGGGGATCGCACCCTGAAGAAAAGCCAGAACTTCTGCCTTATGCTGGGAGGGCCCAGGCGCACAGCCCACGTCGCCAGTCTCAGGGGGAGCCCCCCCCAGGGGGGGTCACGTTGGATGCGTGTGCTCTGAAAGTTGGTGTCTGAGCTGGTTCTCCACCAGGGCTGACATCCGGTGTGTTCTGATCGAGGACCCGTGCCTCGGAGTGTCAGGCTCCGGGGGCGAGGCGCTGAGAGCACAGCGCCTGGGCCGGCACCCCCCTCCCAGCACGGCTCTCCCTGATCCCAGGCTGCCCCGGGCAGGAGACGAGGCAGCTTAGCCCTGTCGGTCCTGGGGCGGGGAGGATTAGCTGCTTGGTCTTGTCTGGGACACCGGATCCCAAAAGAATCTGGCCTGGGATCTCTGTTCAGTGAGACGTTTGGTTGCCTTTTTCGTTTAAATTTTAGTTTTCAAAACAGAGCATCACGACCATCGTGGAAAATTTGGGGTCACTGTTTGTGTAGCTTCTGCTTACCTTCCACTGGGTCTCACACCTTCTTTCGTAGAGACCGCTCTGTTTCCTTTCCTGTCGCCACACCACGGTCACCCAGGCTGTTTGGGAAGGGTGGGCAGAGGGCGGGCATCCTGGTGCGAGTTCACAGCCCCACCAACCCCCACCCCCCGTGATTGCAGATTGCGCCCCCTCCCTCCCTGGCGGAGCCCCTGAAGGAGTTGTTCAAGCAGCAGGAGACGGTGCGGGGCAAGCTGCGTCTGCAGCACAGCATCGAGCGGGTAAGAGGGGCTGTGGGCGCAGGGCGTCGGGCCGGGGCGCGGCTGGCCTGCGGGGGGCCTGGCTCATCCGGCTCCTCTCCTCCAGGAAAAGCTCATCGTCTCCTGCGAGCAGGAGATCCTGCGGGTGCACTGCCGGGCGGCGAGGACCATTGCGAACCAGGCGGTACCGTTCAGTGCCTGCACCATGCTGCTGGACTCGGAGGTCTACAACATGCCCTTGGAGAGTCAGGTGGGTGGGCACGCATGCGCCTGGGCCGCACCACAGGCAGCGAGTGGAAATACCCGCGTCCCACAGATCGAGTCGGCCCGGCGGGGTGGGGGCCGTGACCAGACAGCGGCACGTTCAGTGCGGGTCCTCAGGGGCCTCCGGTCATTAAATTTTCCTGGAAAACATAATTCGGATGAGTCACCCCTAGAGCCCCGGCTGCAGGGGCTGCCCCAGGAACGGCCCAGTCGGAAGCTGTCGTGCGCGGGCAGAACCAGGCGCTGCAGCCGGGGGCCGGGAGGTGTTGAGCGCGCAGCTGCCCACCATGGCTGTGCTTCCTTCCCCCGCGGTGGCACCGTGGCCCTGCTCTGTCCCCTTCCTCCTCCTGCCGTGGTCGCAAGACGGCTCCCGGGGGGTGTCCCAAGTACCTGTGTCTTTCAGGGGCCTCACCTGCTGGCAGCTCCCGGTGTTGACCTGTCCCCGCAGACTCCCGTGTCCCCCCTCCGTCCCCTGCTGCCTGCCGCATTCAGGCCTGGGGCCAGACTCTGTCACCGGTTGATTCTCTTCCTTGACAACCACTGTGACTTTTTAAAATCCACCCAGAGTGTGTCATTTTGGGCCTGCCCCCTGGTGACCCGTGTGCCCCACAGGCCAGCGTGAGCTCCCACTGCACCCCGGCTCATGAGCAGCATTCTCAGGTTGGATGTGTGAGGAAGTAGGTGGTTCAGGGATTTCTTTTAAAACTTTTTATTAGTGCATTAAGGATTTTCCAGGCACTTACATAGTCTTTAAGAATATCTCAAAAACTTGCCCCATCAGGGAAGCCTGGCTCGCTCAGTTGGTAGAGCATGCAGCCCTTCCTGTCAGGGTCGTGAAGTCAAGCCCCACATTGGGCCTGAAGCCTACTTAAAATTTGAAGAAATTAACTTTCCCCATTAACCTGTTGTCTGAAGCAAAAGCTGTAAAACGGTCAGGCACTGAAGAGCTGCTTTAGGGGATTTTGCACCTAAAAGCAAGCATCTTAGTGACTTCTGAGCTGCTGCTGAGCGAGCCCTCCCCTGCGTCTGGTACGGGGCCTGCTCCCAGCTCCCCGGGGGCCACGCATGGGGCCAGACCGTGGGGGCTGTGAGACCACCCACCGGCTGCCCTCCGTGGGTACAGGTGTTGCTCTATGTGAGGACAGTGACGGCAGGTTGGCGTCCCCGCTGCGTGAAGCCACCGCGGGCCTCCCGGGGTTCTTTTTACAGAAAGTTACAAACAGAAGAAATGGAAACACAGAGGCACACGGCAGGCTCCGGGGCTGGGGGCGGGGAATGCGAAGGGAGGGCCGCGTGGGTCGATCCCGGACCGGGACAGCGCCTGGGGACTCCAGAGTAAGACCACGGCTTTCACTCTGTGCGTGGGCCTTCTGCCTGGCTCTTCCCCACCCCCCAGCGTCCACGTCTGCTCTTTTCAGGGGGATGAGAACAAGTCCGTGCGCGACCGGTTCAATGCCCGCCAGTTCATCTCCTGGCTCCAGGACGTGGACGACAAGTATGACCGCATGAAGGTGAGGGCCCTGTGCCCCCCAGGCTGCGCCTGGGCTGGGGGTCCCAGCAGGTGTCTGGGGCGGGGGGCGGGGTGGCTGCTGCTGGGTCCCCTGTTTGGAAGTGACAGTGTCAGACCCTCTGAACCCAGTGGATACTTTCAGGGAGCTGAGGTCTCCCCGCCCCCATGTTGCCTCCTTAGAGTGTCTTCCCTCCTGTCCAGGTGTGCGGGGAGCAGCTCCTGTCACCAGCTGGCGGTCAGACCTCTGTGGGACCCCACCTTGAGCCCTCCTCAAAGGTCACAGCATGCACCCAGCACCGCTGCTCTGGACGTGCTGACCAGTGCAGCAGGCAGAGGATGGGTGGGAGATAGAGAAAGATTAGCAAGTAAGAAGCACATCCTCATCCGCAGGTGCTAGGGTTGCCAACTGGAAAACTGAACGCCAGTTACAGAATTGACACTAGGGTCAGCGCCACCCCTGGGAGGCTCCAGGAGGCAGGGCCCAGAGGGCCGTGCCCGCTCTTCCCACTAGAGCTCTGGGGCTGGGGTGGGGGTGGGGGGCCTGTTCTTGGAGAGGAAGACAGTGTTTGCAGGATGCCGGCCCTAACCTGCGTCCCCTCCCCTCACGGACCCATGGCCGCGGCGCCCTCGGAGAGGTGCTGGCATGGAGTAGACGGCAGACAGTAAGGAGCCCACGCGGCGTCTGTGGCCCTGGGCTCGTCCCTGGGAAGCTCCCGCCTCCACCAGGCCTGGTGGCTGCCCCGTAACAAGACAAAGTCATCTTGACCACGTTAAAGTTAGACGTTGTGCATTGAAAACACAGGAGTGTAACGTCCTTAACGTACAAAGAACTTAAAAAACAGGGTGAATAGAAAAAGACGTGGAGGGGCGCGGTCATTGAGCATCGGACTCTCGGTTTCGGCTCAGGTGGCAATCTCAGGGTCGTGGGATCGAGCCCCGCGCTGGGCTCCTCGCTCAGCATGGAGCCGGCTTGAGAGTCTCTCCTGCCTCTCCCCTGCTGGTGCGTGTGCACTCTCAAAATCTTTTTTGAAAAAGAAAGAAATGAAGTACGCCAAGTGTGACTGGTTTGGAGCCGTGGCCACCATAAACAGTGGTTCGTTTCCAGAAGAGTAAAGATGGAGGAGGGTTCACATCCCGATCCCCTCAGCACACTGAATCATTTTAAGGCAGATTATAGACACTGATCCTCCACCGTCTGTGCTTCTGGGCGCACGTCTGAGAAAACAAGTCTGGCCGCGAGGAGAGTCCTCACACCGGGTTCACATCCACCCTCTGCTCGCAAACCCGCCCGACCCCAGGCCCACTCGCGCCGCCTCCGGCCCTGTCCCACCTCAGTGATGCCGTCAGACGCTCTTTCGGCTCTCCCCTTTCAGCTGCTCGATCCGGGACACTTACGTAGCACACCCTGACGGTACCACCGCCATTATTTAGCACCTAATTAATTAATAGGATACCCCGCGTACAAAACGCTTCAAACCCTAGATAACCGGTTTTACACGTCTCGTTTGTTTTTCGGCGCCTGCCTGGTTCAGTGGGTAGAGCATGCGACTACCGATCTTGGGGTCATGAGTTTGAGCCCCACATGTGGCGTTGAGCCTACTTAAAAGTTTTTTTTTAAAAAAAGACGTAATTTGTAGTACAAGTGAAGCTAAGATGACCAGCCCTAAATAACTGTAAAAAGAAAATGGCCAAGAACAGTAGCTATCAGTTTCAGTTACACGCTACTGTGAAACCTGGGGGTGGGGCACCGTCCAGGGACGGGGCTGGGCGCCCGTGGGCTCAGCACTGCTGCCGAGCTGTGCGGAGGCCGGGGGCGCTCGGGTGGCCTGTGGGGGGGGGGGGGGGGC
>NC_138384.1:639856-645874 GCF_054177405.1 Leptonychotes weddellii
GGTCGACGTCAACGACGACTTCGTGCTTCTGCCAGCCTGACGCACCTCGGCACGGCTACACAGGACACGGGCGAGGACCACACACGTCTGCCCAGAGCTGCTGCCACGTCCAGGCAGTGGAGGGAGACCTTGTCCCTCAGGTGGGGACACCCAGGGAGAGACCCGCACTTTGCCCCCTGGGGCAGGGCTCTGTAATACCAGCTGCCGCGGGAGGCCGAGGAGACCTCGGGGACGCAGATGCGGACACGGCGGCCGGGGTCTGCCCTCCAGCCGGCTGCACGGGCATTTCAGGAGCTGCAGAACCGAGTGTATTTTTTAAAATTTCTTGTTCCATTCTGATCAACTAAAAGAAAATTAAGGCGTCCACCCCTCAGAAACCGCGCCCTCCAGGTCGGAGGGCAGGGAGAGTGCGGACCCAGCTGCTGTCCGGCTGCCCCGGGCCTCAGTCGGGCTGGGACGCTGTGTGGGGGGGAAGGGCCGGCCGCCCGCCCGCCCGCCAGACACGGACTCGGAGCCGGGACTCGGGTTGTGTTTTTAATGGAGTCAAATCCACGTGGTTTGTATATTTTTTCCTTTAATCTTGGGCATTTTGTTTCTCTTTCTGAGAACATAACTTGAAACACTACAGAGCCAATAATCATATAAAAAGTATACCCGTAAACGCTGTACAGTTTTATACACATTCACAATGTACTTTTGCTGCCTTCTAGATAATTTATTTTGCAACACATTACTGCACAGTTGTAAATAACTTCTGTACTGTAACATCACTTCAGTTATGTGTAAAGAAATAAATAAATTAATTAAATGCTCTTTGTACATGACAGGCCCCTCTCTAGGAGGGGCCGACCCACAGGACTCAGCTGAGGGGTCCCTCTGCGTCTTCAACTGTTTTCCTTCCCAATTGGTACCTTTTAATTTTGAAACATTAATTTTCCCTCCTTTCCCAAGCCCACCCCCACCCCCACCCCAGGCAGCCAGACCAGGGTGGGGGGCAGAGGGGGGACAGGGAGAGGCCCGACGGGCACCCCTCCAGCCGGCTGCCCCCAGGGCCTGGCAGGAACAGGAAGGAAAGGAGAGTCCCTCACGACTGGGGCGGTGGGTTCTTGGCTGCAGGGCCTTGGAGAGACCACCGCCTGGCCCTCTGCGTCCAGAACGGGAGCACAACCCTGAGCTTCCACATGTGGCTGGCAGATCTCCCAGCCAGGCCGCTGCTGATGCGGGGTCCCCACGGGGAGAGCCCCTGGGCTACCAGCTTGGAGGGCCAGGATGGGCGGTGGGAGCCCCGCAGGGCAGAGCGGACAGACCACGGACCCTGTGTCCTCTGGGAGGAGACGCTGCAGGGGTGGGACCAGGCTGGCCTGGGGCCGCCACCTGAGCAAAGCAGCTCCTTCCCAGAGACCACCCTCGCCTCATCCGATCCTGGCTCGCACCGTCAGCCCCACACGCACCCCAGGCACTGGGCACACGGCGTGGAGGTGCAGGTCCAGGCAGCCGGGTGTGGGCTGGGCCTTTTCCTCCCTCACGTTCTGGAACCCGTCACCCTCTCCTCGGTCTCCTGTACCTCACCGGGCAGCAGCAACTGCAGAATGACCGCGTCCCCGGGCGGGACTCCTCCGGTGCGGGGGTACGCGGGGTGCTGGGCCAGGCTCCCTCCCAGTCCGTGCAGTACCCCGGTACCGGCCGAGCCCCGCCTCTCCTCCTGACCCCCTCTTCTCCCCTTTGTGCAGAATTCCTCCAGGCTGGTGCCCGCTCGTGCTTGCAGGGCAGGGGTGGAGAGGGCAGCAAAGCTCCAGTGTTTTCGGGGCGTCAGTTAGTTACTTTTCTCATCATGGAGCTGTCATCACAGTAACCCATCTTTTTAAGATTTTTCATCTATTTGAGAGCGAGTGAGCGGGGAGCCCCGCTCGGGACTCGATCCCAGGACCCTGGGATCATGAGCCGAAGGCGGACGCTTCACCGACGGAGCCGCCCAGGTGCCCCCCCAGTCACCTGTCTTCTAAGCCCTGCTTTTTTTTTTTTTTAAGATTTTATTTATTTATTTGAGACAGAGAGAATGAGAGAGAGAGAGCACATGAGAGGGGGGAGGGTCAGAGGGAGAAGCAGACCCCTTGCTGAGCAAGGAGCCCGATATGGGACTCGATCCCGGGACTCCAGGATCATGACCTGAGCCGAAGGCAGTCGCCCAACCGACTGAGCCACCCAGGCGCCCTAAGCCCTGCTTTTTTAAGCACCAGGCTGTGGACTTGCTGGCTGTGCGTGTTGGGGGTGGGGATGGCGCCCCCCCCGCCCCCGGCCTCCACACTGTGCAGTGTGGACGGTGGCCCTGCAGCCTCGAGCGCCTGCACACGGCATTGCCACCATGCCCCGTCCCGGGGTCCGCACGCTGGGGGGCTGCCGCAGAAGCACACAACCTGGATGCTCCCGTCTGGGCTGCGTGTGTGGAGGTGCCCCCCCCCCCCAGAACATTCATAAGTAACTTTAAGAACCAAGGCTGTCTGTGGTTTGCTCCCAGTGCTCACTTCTCTGGGCTGGAAGGGTCAGTGCACGTCTTATTTTCAGGACGTCCGTGAGTCCAGACCTGCACCTGGTCTGGACGCAGGCTGTCCCTGAGGCCCGTGGCTACAGGTGTGGGTGTCCGCGGAGGAAGGCGGGAGGAAGGGCGCGCTTGGCCCCGGGCTCAGCCCCTGGCCCCACGCCGGACTACCGCCCAGGCTCCGCGCTCCTGCACACACAGCGCCGACCTCCCTACCAGCGAGGGGGTCCACCAGCCCGTAATCGGGGCCTCTGCAGACCCCTGCTGATGCCGGTCCTCCAGGGGCTCTCAGAACCCAATGAGCATCGCACAGCTCCAGGTGAGCACCCAGCAGGGCCGGTGGGCCTGCCCGGACACACGGTCCTCCGTGAGGGGGGCCAGTGCTTGGCAGGGGTTCCCCTGACTTAGCGGGAACGCACCCACGTAAGAGACGCGAACGGCAGACTACAACACGGCAGCAGGTGAGGGCTTTCCGGGAGAAGCCGTGAGCAGCTTCCGCCTTTCCTGGGAAGGCAGCTGTGGAGGGGCATTCGAGCGGTACGGAAGCCTGGAGGTGGACCCGACCCGGTGACTCTGCAGGGCAGGACAGGCTTTCCCTGGAGGGGACCCGGTGCCCAAAGAGTGAGTGGACACCTGAGGCTGGGCGACGGCTGGTGGCCTTGGCAGGAAGAGAGGGTTTGTTCGCATGAACCAAGCCAGCACGCGGCGTCTGCAGGTAGGCTCCCGACAGCCTGCTTCCACCCTCCTTTAACAGGGGAGGAGGACGGGAAGCTGCCCCCATGTGTCTTCTTCTTCAAGTTGGGGACTTAGTGACACAAGCACTCCGGACAGTGGAAGGAAGGGGCTCGGCTTCCCTTTTTGTGAAACAGGATGAGAAGCTGAGGGGCAGCCCCGGAGCTCAGGCGGTGCTCCCCACACGCCACAGCTGGGGCTTCGGGCCACTCACTCCCCTGGCGAGGGCGGGCTGGCACAGACCCCGCACACGCGCTTCCGCGCACAGAACCAGGGAAGCCCAGGCTTGTGGTACAGCGTCACTTACGTTCATCACCTGGACTGTTTGCAGGAGCAGAAAGGAACAAAACAAGGTAAGCGTCACAGACGGAGCAGTGCTTCTCGACCTCGTGCTCCTTACAGCGGCCAGAAGAGTCTGCACATCAGCAGCACCCCTCCGAGCTATGACGACCTCCATCTCCGAGCACTGCCAAACGCTCCCGCGCCGGGCAAGATCACGCCCACTGAGCGCGGCTTATATATAGCAACGAAGAGTAACAAAATCCAGCTACACACACAGTTTGGATCGTGTGGCTCTGTTTATATAAAATTCACACCAACTGCAGGGTGAGCGGTCACTCTGGAGCACGTGAGCATTCCAGGGGCTGCTGGTGACACTCTATTTCTTGATCTTGGTATTGACCCTACGGGCAAGCTTTGTGATAACTTAATGGGTAGTAAATGTGTTTTTGGCATCCTTCGGTCATATTTCACAATTTAAAAAGGGTAGAAGACTTTTCTACATTTTCCTGTGGCAGCTAGGATGATATTCAAGGACATACTTTAGGAAGTAGGATGCCAGATGCCAAGTTAAAATGGCAATCTGAGCCATTTACCTCCCAGTCAAAAATCCCCCCAAAATTAGAAAAGGCAGAAAACCACCAATTCAAAGTAGTCCTGGTAAAGAGAGAATGTTACTATCACAGATCAGAACCTCAGAGAAATGGAAAAGATAAAGTAGGGTGAATTCATTTAATGGAAAATGAAGAAGAACTTCCAGAATAGCGAAGTAAAAACCTTCAAAAATCTCCCTGACAGCAATAAGAACTTTGGAGGGAGGGGGGGGAAAAAAAAAGCTGTCAAGATCATCATTTTCAGAACTTTGGAAATTAACCAAGGCATGATTATTCCAGAAAAATAGCTAAACCTCTGTAGCGAGCTGTGTGTCATTTTAAGTTCCATATTTCCATTCTTCTCTTTCCAGTTCCGTGTTCGTCTTGACAACCAGCAACCCAGCAGCCACCAGAAGGGTTAGCCTGAGTGTGGGTCTCCTCAGGTGTCCTCCCAGCTCCAGGGCACTGCCACCATTTGACTTGTCTGGCAGCTCTCTTGAAAAGCCCCATTCCTAGGACTTGTTATTTGACCCTGACTTGGAGATCATTCAGTGGGAAAAGGCCTTCACCCCAGAGGGTTTGTCACCAACAATCAATGACAACTGTTTAACATCACAGCTGCCCGAGGTGATGATACCAGTAAGAGCAAACAAGAGCCTGGCCACAAAGCTGAAAAGGAAGATCTGGGGAATGAGATGTCTATGGGTACACTTATGAATGCTCTGATATATTCCTGAGGAAACAGAAGGCCAAGTGCACATGCAGGTCTGTGTGCATGCTCAGGAAGTAACTTAGAACTCCTATTTTCTCACTTTTGGCTAAACTTGAGGCCTTGTGGAAACAGGAAATGGAGCCAATGAAGAGCTGTGACTTGCCAGAGTACTGAAGAGCCTTCGGGCAAAGAGTGGAAGACTTCGTGGATCAAGGGTTTGAAGGAAATCTGCCCAACCATTAGCGTGGCAGCAAGCTAACAGCACAAAGGCGTCACCCCCACACCCAACAGGGATTTAGACTTTACAGAATTAGTTCAGAAAGTCGCTAAATACAGCAGCAGCTGCAACCAGCCAACAAAAAGTAAAATCTGGATAATGGGGAACTGATTTCCAGAATCACCCTGTTATGTTATTTAAAATGTCTACTTTTGAACAGAAAATTAGGAGACATGCAAAGAAACAAAGTATGGGGGCGCCTGGGTGGCTCAGTCGTTAAGCGTCTGCCTTCGGCTCAGGTCATGATCCCAGGGTCCTGGGATCGAGCCCCGCATCGGGCTCTCTCCTCGGCGGGGAGCCTGCTTCTCCCTCCCCCACTCCCCCAGCTTGTGTTCCCTCTCTCGCTGTCTCTCTCTCCCTCTGTCAAAATAAATAAATAAAATCTTTAAAAAAAACAAAAACAAAAACAAAAAACAAAGTATGACCCATAAACAGGAAAAAACAAACAACAGTAGATGCTGTCTTTGAGGAAGCCCAGATATTAAATAAACCTAAGACTTAAAGTCCACTTTGATAAATTATGTTCAAAGAACTAGATGAAATTATGTCTGGGGGGCGCCCGGGTGGCTCAGCTGGTGAAGTGTCTGCCTTCGGCTCAGGTCATGATCCCAGCATCCTGGGATCAAGCCCCAGGCCTGCTTCTCCCTCTCCCTTTGCCTGCCGCTCCCCCTGGTTGGGCTCCCGCACTCTCTCTCTCAATCTTTTTTAAAACAAGAAACTATGTCTGGGGGTGCCTGGGTAGCTCAGTCGTTAAGCGTCTGCCTTGGGCTCAGGTCATAGTCTCAGGGTCCCGGGATCGAGCCCCACATCAGGCTCCCTGCTCCGCGGGGAGCCTGCTTCTCCCTCTGCCCCTCCCCCTGCTCATGCTCTCGCTGTCTCTCTCTCACTC
>NC_138384.1:646374-693515 GCF_054177405.1 Leptonychotes weddellii
GCTCAGGTCATGGTCCCAGGGTCCTGGGATCGAGCCCCGCGTCGGGCTCCCTGCTCGGCGGGAAGCCTGCTTCTCCCTCTCCCGCTCCCCCTGCTTGTATTCCCTCTCTCTCTCTGTCTCTCTCTTTCTCAAATAAGTAAATAAAATCTTTAGAAAAAAAATTAATAAATAAAAGACAGTATGAGTGCATTTTTTGTCTGTGACCCTTCTGTCTTACTTAAAAGACAATGACATAAAGCAGTAATTATAAAACTGCTGATGGGCTTATGATGTATAAAGACATAATTTATATGTAATTTGTAGCACAAAGGAGAAGGCTACATTACAACAAAGTTTTGGTACGCTATTGAAACTTACTATTCATCCAAACTAGGTTGTTTTAATATGTTTACTATAATCCCCACATCAACCTTTTTTTATTAGTAACTCAAAAATATAGTCCAATAAGCAGTTTAAATGGGATACTAGAAAACACCTAAAACAAAAGAAGGCAGTATTGGTGGAACTGAGAAACAAAACAGATTTATGACATAAGAACAGCAAAAAATAAATTTTACCGATAATATAAGTGTAAATGGATTAGACTCGCCAGTTAAAAGGGAGAGATTGACAGAATTTACTTTTTAAAATTATGATTCAACGATATGCTGCCTACATGAGACTCAGCAAAAACTGGCCGACCAAAAAGAACTAGACCATTCATGGTACCAGTTGGAGACTTCACTATGCTCACTTTTCACATGGACAGAACAAGTAAGCGGAAGATCGACAAGGAAACCAAAGACTTGAGCAACACTATAAACCAACTAGACCTCTATCCAGCAGGCGGCCCCACCACAGCAAGGGACATCTGCTTCTCAAGTGAGCATGGAATATTTTCCAGGAGAGACAATATGTGAGGCCCCAAGTCAAGCTTCAGTAAATTCAGAAAGACCGAGATAATACAGGGGTGCCTGGGTGGCTCAGTCATTAAGCATCTGCCTTCAGCTCAGGTCATGGTCCCAGGGTCCTGGGATCGAGCCCCGCGTTGGGCTCCCTGCTCGGCGGGAAGCCTGCTTCTCCCTCTCCCACTCCCCCTGCTTGTGTCCCCTCTCTCGCTGTGTCTCTCTCTGTCAAAGAAATAAATAAAACCTTTAAGAAAAAAAAAGTAAATTGAGATAATTCAATAGGAAAAACTTTGAGCTGAACCAAAGAAGTGTGTGGGAGGGTTGCCCACTGAGACAGAGGGGTTTTCTCAGCAGAGCCGCTGCAACCCCTGAGCTAAGACACGCAGAGCAGGACCTGGTGGGAGGGCATCCTCAGGGGCTACACAAATGCCCAGCCCCGTGAACAAAGTGAGGGGCGGCACTGCAGGTCCCCAAACTACACCGAACGGTGCAGCTCACCAACAAATACCACTCAGCTGGCCCCTTCAAGGTGTTTAGGATGATCAATTTTAGGTTATGTGTATTTTAACATAATTTAAAAAAAGAAGAAAAACTTACAGGAAATGAAAACATTTCTGTAATATAAAAGTGCAAATAGTTAATCTCAAGCAAACCCATATACTACAAGAGATGTCAGAGGGAGTCGTGCCGGCAGGAGGACACTGGTATTAGATAGAATTCTGCATCTACGTAGAGAAACAATCTCTAGAACATAAACCACATGGTTAACTAGATAACACTTATTTCATGATTTCCTTAAAACATAGTTAACTTTATTTTTTTTAAGATCTTATTTATCTGACAGAGAGAGAGAGCATAAGCAGGGGAAAGCGGCAGGCAGAGGGAGACAGAGAAGCAGGCTTCCCGCAGAGCAGGGAGCCCGACGTGGGGCTCCATCCCAGGACCGTGGGACCATGACCTGAGCCGAAGGCAGACGCTTAACGGCTGAGCCACCCAGGCGCCCCTGTGTTTAATTTTTTGAGGATCTCTAAAAGAGTTTTCCACAGCAATGGCACCATTTTATATTTCCACCAACCCAGACCTGGTTTTATTCTATTGTATTCTTTCTTCTTTATTTTTTTGTAAAGATTTTTTTATTTATTTGACAGAGAGAGACAGCGAGAGAGGGAACACAAGCAGGGGGAGTGGGGGAGGGAGAAGCAGTCTTCCTGCTCAGCAGGGACCCCGATGTGGGGCTCGATCCCAGGACCCTGGGACCATGACCTGAGCTGAAGGCAGATGCTTAACGACTGAGCCACCCAGGTGTGCCCTAGTTACCTGTTTAAAAAATAAAAATGCAGGAAGTGGATTACAGCACATATAAAATACAAGGTATAACCAACAGCAGAGAGGCAAACGCGGGAGAAATTCAAGGGCACTGCTGGAAGGAACAGCGTCCTGTCCCTTGAGGGTAGGCTTTTTAACATTTTCACATATAGGTTTTTAAGCATATATTAAAAACCCTGAAGTAAAGAATAGAATAACAAAAGTTACAGCTAACATGACAACCATAGAAATAAAATGAAATCATGAAAGTCCAAAGGCAGAAATAGGGGCACCGGGTGGCTCAGTCGTTAAGCGTCTGCCTTCGGCTCGGGTCATGATCCCAGGGTCCTGGGATCGAGCCCTGCATTGGGCTCCTGCTTGGTGGGAAGCCTGCTTCTCCCTCTTCCTGCCTGCTTCTCCCTCTCCCACTCCCCCTGCTTGTGTTCCCTCTCTCGCTGTCTCTATGTGAAATAAATAAATAAAATCTTTACAAAAATAAAATAAGGGGCACCTGGGTGGCTCAGTCGTTAAGTGTCTGCCTTCGGCTCAGGTCACAATCCCAGGGTTCTGGGATCGATTCCCGCATCGGGCTCCCTGCTCGGCGGGAAGCCTGCTTCTCCCTCTCCCACTTCCCCTGCTTGTGTTCCCTCTCTCGCTGTGTCTCTCTCTGTCAAATAAATAAAACCTTAAAAAAAAAAAAAACACAGGCAGAAACAGAAGGGGGAAAACAAAGCAGAGACAGGACAAGTAAAAGGCAAATAGCAACACGACAGACTCAACTCTATTAAAAAAAAAAAATCTCTGAACATCCCAACTAAAGGCAGAGATGACTAGCTAGGGTTGAAAATCAAGACTCAACTATATGCTGCCTATAAGAGATATACTTTAAGGATACCACAAGCAGGTTAAGAGTAAAAAGTTAAGAGATGGAAAAAAATATACCATGCTAACACTATTCAAAAGAAAGCGAGAGATGTGGTATGGAGTTTACAGATCCATTTTTGAAAGTCAAAGGAATAAAGCTTTAAGATTCAAAATTTCCTTCCATGAACCCAACTTATACCACATTTCTTATCTGTACAACCCACGAAATAAGGAGCATTTACATAGAAAGGAAGCAGGCAAGCTAGAATGGCTATTTTATCTTTTCAAGATTTTACTTATTTCTTACAGAGAGCACACACCTGCAATTGGGGAGAGGGGCAGAGGGAGAGAGAGAATCTACAGCAGACTCCACACCAGCACAGAGCCCAACGCAGGGCTCGATCTCATGACCTGAGATCATGACCTGAGCCGAAATCAAGAGTCAGACGCTTAAAAGACTGAGCCACCCAGGCTCCCCTAGAATGGATATTTTAATATCAAGGACCATTACTAGGGATAAGGGAACTCATTTCATAATGAGAACATAACAATGATCGTGTCTATGCACTTAATAGCAAAATACATGAACCAAAAACTGATAAAATTGCAAAGAAAAATAGATAAATCCACAATATAAAAAATTTTAACACCTCTCTCATTAGTAGGTAGAAAATCAGCAAAGACAGAGTAAATTTGAACATCATCATCAACCAAACCAACCTAGTTAACATTTACAGAACACTTCACACAACAAAAGCTCAATACACATTATTCTCAAGTACAGAGGGCATTTACCAGGATATACTATACTGTGGTCATAAAACAAGTCTCCACAAATTCAGAGGATTCAAGTCACACAAAATATGTTCTAATCTGTAATGGAAGTACATTACAAATCAGTAACAGAAAGATCTTAAAATCTCCAAATATTTGGGAACTAAATAATATGCTCCTTCAAAACCCTTGGATTAAGGAAGAAGTCAAATGAGAAATCTAAAGCCTGGTCCTTTGATAAGGGCAATAAAACTGATAAATTTCTAGCCAGACTATTCAGAAAAAAAAGAGTAAAGACACAATTTACCAATATCAGGAATAAGAGAGGTGACATCACTAAAGATTTTCCAGATATTAAAGGAATAATGAAGAAATTTTAGTAGCAACTTTTATCCCAATAAATTCAGCAACTCAGGGGCACCTGGGTGGCTCATTCGGTTAAGTGTCTGCCTTTGGCTCAGGTCATGGTCCCAGGGTCCTGGGATCGAGCCCCGCATCGGGCCCCCCGCTCAGTGGGGAGCCTGCTTCTCCCTCTGCTTGTGTGTACTCTCTCTATATATAAATAAAATCTTTAAAAAAAAAAAAAAGAGCACACTTATCTCAAAGAGCACTAAGCAATGTATAGAACTGTTGAATCAATACATTGTACATCTGAAATATAACACTGTATGTTAATTGTATTTAAATTTTTAAAAAATACACAACCTGAATAGTTCTATATCTATTAAAGACATGAATGTGTAGTGTTTTTTTTTGTTTTTATGTTTTTTTAAGATTTTATTTATTTGACAGAGAGAGACATAGTGAGAGAGGAAACACAAGCAGGGGGAGTGGGAGAGGGAGAAGCAGGCTTCCCGCGGAGCAGGGAGCCCGATGTGGAACTCGATCCCAGGACCCCGGGATCATGACCTGAGCCGAAGGCAGACGCTTAATGACTGAGCCATCCAGGCGCCCCATGAATGTGTAGTTTTAAATACTTCCATTAAAAAAACCCTCCAGTTCCTGAGAGTTTCACTGCTGAATTCCACCACTTAAGAAAGATATAATACAAATTTGATATAAAATCTTCCAAAAAAAAAAAAATTGAAAAGGGAAGAATATTTTCCAACTCACTCCATGAAACCAGCATTACCATATTTGGAAAGAGGCAAAGACAATGCAAGAGAACCACAGACCAATATCCCTGATAAACACAAAGACAAAAATTCTAAACAAAATTTTAGTAAACCAAACTTAACAATCTGTTAAAAGGATACCACACTGTTACAAAATAGGCTTTATTCCAGGAATAAAGAATTGGTTTAACATTCTAAATCAATCCATGTAATTCACCATATTAACAGAGTTGGTGGCGGGGGGAGTGACAACCATATTAACAAAGTAAAAAAAAGACTATATAGATTCAGAAAAAAGCTTTTTACAAAATCCAACATCCACTTCTTTTTAAGTTTATTTAAGTAATCTCTACACCCAACATGGGGCTCCAGCCCACAACCCCAAGATCAAGAGTTGCATGCTCCTCTGAACCAGCCAAGCGCCACCCAATGTCCACTTCTGATTTAAAAAATTAATAAAACTCCGCGCGCCTGGGTGGCTCAGTTGGTTGAGCATCTATCTGACTCTTGGTTTCAGCTCAGGTCATGATCTCTGGGTTGGGAGATGGAGCCCTGAGTCTGGCTCCCTGCTCAGAGGGGAGTCTGCTTCTCCCTCTGCCCCTCCCCCTGCTTGCACACACACACACTCTCTCTCTGAAATGAATCTTTTTTTAAAAAAAGATTAAAAATAAATAAAACTCTCAGCAAACTAGATTTAAAGAGGAATTTACTTACCCCAAAAATCAGCATCTATGAAAAACCTACAGCTAACATCATACTTAATGGTGAAAGGCTGAAAGTTTAGTCCCTAAGGTCTGGAAAAAGTAAGGATATCCATTCTCACCATTTTGGTTCAGCATCGTACTGGTCAATCTAGCCCTTACAATATTGCAAGCAAAATCAGTAAAAGGTAACCAGATTATTAAGGAGAAGTGTAACGGTCTGTATTTCTAGGCAACATCTTTGCCTATTGAAAAATCAATTCAATCTTCAAAAATGCTACTGGATATGAGATCAATATACAAATATCTAGGATACCTTAGAGCAGCACATACCACTGGACAAGCAAACTAGAATGAACATGAGCTCCTACTTCATCTTTAATAGAATGGCTGAAAATATGAGTCTATGTATACCCTGACCAAGCCAAGTATTGATCAGGATTTGGAAGAACTCACACTGGGCATGGAGCGTGCTTAGGATCCTCTTCCTCCCTCTCTGCCCCTCCCTCCCCTGCGTGTGCACTCATGCTCTCTCTCAAAAAAAAAAAAAAAAAATCAGCAATCCTTCAAAAATGAGTAAATATGATTTCCAGAGTTACCACAGCATAATACTAAAAAAAGCCACTTCTCAACAAAAAATTATAAAACAGGGGTGCCTGGGTGGCTGTCAGTTAAGGGTCTGCCTTTGGCTCAGGTCCCCCCCACATCGGGCTCCCTGCTCAGTGGAGAGTCTGCTTCTCCCTCTCCCTCTCCCCCTGCTTGTGCTCTCTCTCTCTCTCTCTCACTCTCTGCCAAATATATAAAAATCTTTTAAAAATTTATAAAACAGCAAGAAACAGGAAACTGTATCTCATTCATAAGGGGTAATTTTTTTATTATTTATTTATTTTAGAGATGGGGGGGCAGGCAGAGGGAGAGAGAGAAAATCCCAAGCAGGCTCCTCTGCCCGATGCAGGGCGTGATCCCACAACCCTGAGATCATGACCTGAACCGAAATAAAGAGTCAGAGGCTTAACCGACTGAGCCACCCAGATGCCCCATTCTGTGTGGTTTTAACTCCTCTTTCCTATAGTATTTAATAGGCAAATGCACGAGGTCACTACTAATCTGTGTTAAGAGGCAGACAAGATAGACATCAACCTTGCAATAACAACACAAAGGAGACACAGACATGTATAGGACGAGTGTTTGCACACTTCTGACACGAATGGGTGTTATTCATACTAGTGTGTTCTCAGCTCAGCCTAGGTTGTCACGTTAACTGCAATCCCTGAGGTAACCACTAACAAATAACTAAACACATAGAGAAATAGAAGAAGGGAGTTAAGATAGTCTATTTTGTTTTTTAAAGATTTTATTTATTTGAGAGACAGAGATAGCAATAGAGATAGCGAGAGAGAGCAAGAGCAGGGAGGAGAGGGAGAAGCAGGATCCCCGCTGAGCAGGGAGCCCAACACAGGGCTTGATCCCAGGACCCCGAGATCATGACCTGAGCCGAAGGCAGACGCTTCACCAACTGAGGCGACCCAGGCGTCCCCAAGATAGTCTATTTCAAAAAATCAACTAAATACAAAGACAGTAATGGAGGAGCTGAGGAAAAACAACAAAAAGTATCTAAGACTGAAAATAAATGAGTGGCAGAAGTAAATCCATGAGAGAACTGAGGTGGTTATACGAGCATCAGACAAAATAGAATATAATTTATAAATTGTCACAAGAGGGGCGCCTGGGTGGCTCAGTCGGTTAAGCGTCTGCCTTCGACTCAGGTCATGATCCCAGGGTCCTGGGATCGAGCCCCGCATCGGGCTCCCTGCTCCGCGGGAGGCCTGCTTCTCCCTCTCCCTGCCCCTCCCACTGCTTGTGCTCTCGCTCTCTGTCAAATAAATAAATAAAATCTTAAAAGATTTATATAAATTGTCACAAGAATCAAAGGAAGACATCTATATTGATCTTAAAAGGCCAGTTCGTCAAGGAGATGTCACAATTATAAACATATAAACACTGAGCAGCAGAATCCCCAAAATAGATGAACCCAAACCCAACAATGGAGAGAGACACAGACAGTTGTACAGCAATGGCTGGGAATTCTGGTTCACCGTTTCCATCATGGATTGAGCAACCAGACATAAATGCGTTAAGGCCGGAACACCATGAGCTAAGCAGCTCCAGCAAACATCTACAGAACATCTCACCCAACAGCGGCAGAATGAACATCTTCTCAAGTGCACATGGAACATTCTCAAAGACAGACCCCTTGTCAGACCACACAATAAGCCCCCGTAAGTTTAAAAAGACTGAAATAATACAAATCTTCTCTGACTGCAATGGAATGAAGCTAGAAAGCAGGTACAGGAAGCAAAGTGAAAAATTCCAAACACCTGCAGGCTAAAGAGCGCACTCTTAAATAACCAATGAGTCAAAAAATAAATCGCAAGAGAAAATTTTAAAATACTTGAAGACTAAAACAGTTACAGGATGCACATGCAGCGTGGGGGAAATTTATAGCTGTAAATGCCTACTGCAGAGAACAAGTCAATAACCTAACTTTACTAAACCTTAAGGATCAAGAAAGAAAGCGCAAACTAAACCCAAAGCCAGTAGATGGGAAGAAATAATAAAGATTAGAGTGGTGTTGGAATCAAAGGAAACCTTGTCTATAGAGGAGCCCGCCGGCAGGGGAGCTCTCACACCCAGCACTTCTCTTGCAGGTTCAACAGAAGACGCGCACCTTGCATGTGGCTACCACTTTACTACCCTAACCGGAAGAAGGAAGCTTCCCCCCGCCTCCAGCAACAGTTCAGCCAATGAGAGGCCGTCACAGCCCAGCCAATGGGGAGCCCCTACACTTCCAGCTCCCAGTTTACTCCAATGGACTCTTAGTTTACAACAGCCCCTCCAACCCCTCTTTTCCTCCCTAGAAGAGCCTCTGCTTTGTTCCCTAGAAGAGTCTCTGCTTTGTTCCCGGATTCGCGGAAGGCTTTGTTTGCCCTGGCTTGCTTGTCCTGGATTGCAAGTCTCTGCTATTCCAGAAAAAAGCCATTTTTGCTGGTAAAATAACTGGCAGTTTTATTTTTAAGGTAACAGTGGAGATAAATGAAATAAAAAATAGAATCAACAAAACAAGCTGGTTGGACAATATATAGGCTAAGAAAAAACAAGACTCAAATTACTAAAATTGGAAGTGAATAAGAAAACATTACTGGACTTCACAGAAATACAAAAGGATAAGAGAATACTATGAACAATTACATGCAAACATATTAGAAATCCTCTGAAATGGACACATTCCTAGAAACACACAGATTACTGAAACTGACCCAAGAAGAAATAGAAAATTCAAACATACCCTATAATAAGAGATTGAGTCAGTAATCAGCAACATCCCACAAAAGGAACACCCAGGACCAGATGGTTTTGTGGGTAAATTCTACCAAATATTAAAGAATTAGCACCAATCCATCCCAAACTCTCCCAAACAATAGGAAGGAACACTCTGTGAGGCCAGCATCACCCTGATAACAAAGTCAGACAAAGACATCACAAGAAAAAAAAAATGATAAACCAGTATCCTAAGAATATAGATGAAAATATTCTCATGAAAATACTAGCAAATATAATCCAGCAGTATATTGAAATAATTAGACATCATGATCATGTGGGATTTATCCCAGGAATACAAGGATGGTTCAACATACAAAAATTAATCAATGTAATACACCATATTAATAGAAGGAAGGGAAAAATTCAACACCATTTCATTTTGTGATAAAAACACGTAAGCTAGGGATGGAAAGAAAATATCTCAAAATGATAAAGGGCACTTTGGAAAAACCCAAAGCTAATATCATCCTCAGTGGTGTAAGACAGAAAGCTCTCCCTCTAAAATCAGGAACAAGACAAGGATGCCCATTTTCACCACTTGTGTTCAATATTATACTAGAGGTCTTAGCTATAGAAATTAGGCAGAAAAAGAAATAAAAGTATCTGTAATTGTAAATAACATCTTATATGTAGAAAATCCTTTTTAAAAATCCACAAACACGCACATCAGAGCTACTAAAGAAATTCAGGAGTGCCTGGGTGGCTCAGTTGGTTAAACGTCTGACTCTTGATTTCAGCTCAGGTCTTGATCTCAGGGTCACAAGTTCAGGCCCTGCACTGGGCTCCACGCTGGCATGGAGCCTACTTTAAAAAAGAAAGAAAAAAAAGAAAAGAAAAGAGAGAAAGGAGAAAAGAAAAGAAAAAGAAATTCAGCAAAATTGTAGCATACAAGATCAGTATCCTAAAAATCACCTGTATTTCTACAGGCTAGCAATGAACAATCTGAAAAGGAAACTTATAAAATAATAATTTCATATACAATAGTATCAAAAAGAATAAAATCCTTCAGAAATAAATTCACTCAGGGAAGTACAAGACTTCTATACCCCAAACCACAAAACATTTCTGAAGAAATTAAAGATGACCTCGATAAATGGAGAGCCATTTTGTGTTCAAGGATTGGGGGACTTAATATTGCTAAAACGGCAGTATTTCCAAATATTCCCAAAGTGTTCTATAGATTCAATGCAATCCCTACCAATATCCGAATGGCCTTTTGGGAAAAAACAGAAAAAGTGATCGTAAACCTCATATGGAATTGCTAGTGATCCCAGATAGTCAAAACAGTCTTGAAAAAGAACAGAGTTGGAGGACTCTCTTCACCTACTAGAAAGCTACAGTTATCAAGAGAGTGCGGTGCTGTCATGAGAATAAAGACACAGATCAATGAACAGAATGGGGAGTCCAGACATTAACCATACAATTGGTGTCATCAAAGGTGCCAACACAATTCAGTGGGGAAAGAACAAGTCTTTCAACCAATGGTGCTGGGCAATCTGAGTATCCACCTGCAACACAATGCAGTTAGACTCTTATCTAACACCACATGCAAAAATGAACTCAAATTGGATCAGAGCCCTGAATCTATGAAGTGAATTTGTAAAATGCTTAGAAAAGACAGGTGCAAAGATTCATAATCTTGAGTTTAACAACAGTTTCTTACATGACTCCAAAAGCATGAGCATGAAGGGAAAAAAATGAACCTCACGAACATTAACATTTTTTTGCCTTGAAGAGCACTATAAGAAAGTGAAATGACAAGGTACAGGATAAGAGGAAATATTTGCAAATCCTATATCTGATAAGGCCTAGTATCCAAAATATGTATAGAATAGTTAAAACTCACCAACAAAAAGGCAAACAACACAAGTAAAAACGGGCATAGAATCTGCAGCATCATTTCTCCAGAGACAGATCCGGGGCCAATAAGCACAGGAGAAGATCCACATCAGCAGCCGCTGGGGAGCCGCCAATGGAGAACACAGGGGGACGCCTCACCCGCACCCGGGTGGCTGTAGCCCTGGGACAGACGGCGGCGGCGGGAATTCAAAAGGCTCCTGGATGAGTCACATGCGGACTCGTTACACCGGCGCGCACACCTGCACCGGGCGGGACGCACCAGCGCGCACACACCTGCACCGGGCGGGGCGGATTGCCCGGCCGCGAAGAGGGCCTAAGTACTGGCCCGAGGGCCCCGTTCTGCAGACGCCCCTCTTCTCCCTCGCGGTGAGCAGAACACGGCGAGCTTCACCTCACCGGGAACATCTTTAAAGCCAGGAACACTCGGACACGCGGAACGCTGCCCGTGTAAGACGCAACGCAGGTCCAGGGTCCCTTCGCAAAGTCAAGAAACGGGCCAAGGAACCCAGGCGTCCTATAAACGTCATCTACAGCTTCCCCCCCACACACACACAACTGTCCCCAGAGCCGCACACAGACGCGGAAAGCCAAGCCACTTACCTCGGGTCTGGGGAGCAAGACCCCGCCGCCTGCACGCGCGACGTCGCCACTGGGAGGCCCGCGCCGCACAAACCTACGATGACGTTCAAACTCCCCAGCGGGGCCTCGCCTTACCAGCAGCACACTCCGCTCGGCCGCGACACCCGAGCCACCGGGACAGACACGACCCCGGTCCCTCGCCGGCGGAGCGTACCTGAGGGCCTCGACGGCCCCGCCGGCCACGCCCCCGCTCGAGGACGCTCCGCCGGCCCCGCCCCCGCAGTCCACCCCTCCCGGCCCCGCCCCCACCAACCACGCCCCCGCCGGAGGACGCCCCGCCGGCCACGCCCCCGTGTGAGCGCCAACCATGCCAGCCACGCCTCCGACCACGCCCCCGCGCGAGAACCCCTCCTGCCGACCCCGCCCGACGACCACGGCCCCGCACGAGCTCGCCCCGCCGGCCACGCCCCATGATCGCTCCGCGCCTCCACTTGGCTGCGCTGGACGCCGAGCTGACCACGTGCCACAACTACGCCTCCGCAACCCCCGTGGCGGGGGCGAGGGCGCGGTGACCCTCACCTAGCCCGCTCTCTCGGGCCACGCCCCTGCCGCCCTAGGCCCCAGGGACCCGCCTTCAGTGGCTCCGCTCCCGCGCAGGCCCCGCCCGGCCGAGCGCAGAGGCGCTGATGGAGTCGGAGACGCGGGTTCTGCGCGCGGCGGGAGGCTTCGGCCGGGCCCGGCGTCTGCTGGCCGCCGCCTCGTGGCTGCCGTGCGTGGCGCTGGGGCTGGCGCTGGGCTCGGAGCCGCTGCTGACCGCGCTGCCGGCGCACCACTGCCGGCCGGACCCCGCGCTGCTGCCCCCAGCGCTGCGCGCCCTGCGTGGGCCCGCGCTGCTCGACGCCAGCGTGCCGCGCCTGGGGCCCGCGCGCGCCCCGAGCCCCTGCCTGCTCCTGCGCTACCCCGAGTCAGCGTCCCGCGCTCGCCCCAACGGGACCCGGCCCTGCACGCGCGGCTGGTACTACACGCTGCCCGCCGCCGGCCTGCTGCGCAGCCCGGTCACCCAGGTGCGCGTCCGAGCCGCGGAGGAGCGTCGCACGGGCTGGGTCCCCGGCGCTCCGCCTTCCACCCAGCCCCCCACCCCGCCTCCTCTGTCCTCTCTGTCCCTACATTTCTCCGTCTCCCGCTTTTAAACCAAACCGCCCCCCGCGCCCAAATCTCTGTGCCCCGTCCTCTGCTCCCCCTTTCCTCTGTCCCCACCTCCTTCTTCCCCCTTGTCTTCTGCCCTTGGTCTGCTGGGGCTGTCATGCCGGGCTCTTAGTTGGGGGTCAGATGATGCAGCAGATGCCCGAGTAGACGGGGGCCGGGGCGTAATGGCAGAACCCGCTGCCCGAGGTCTGCCAGTGTGGGCGGGCAGCCTGGAGGAAGAGGAGTTCAGCTGAAGGTATGAGCACATAAGCGCCAGGTGGTCCGCGGTACGTGGCACTTCAGTGCCACCAACGTTTTGAGTAAGCTGTGGCTTTGGGCCGTGTAGGTGTCGAAATTGGGTTTCCAAGACAGGAGGTTTTGAATCAAGGTAGCCACACAGAGATAGCAAACCTTCCCGCTGACGTGCAAACAAGCTGGACGGGGGGCGGGGGCAACTCAGGGGTCTGGGTGGGAAGAGATGGGGAAGGGGCAGGTGGAACCTCCCAGGCCCCTCGTCCTCTCCTTCGTCCCTCAGGCTAGGACCTGCCCAACTCTGCCTCCCTCTTGGCCTGGGCCCCGCAGCCCTGACTGTCCCTGGGTGGATTGGCCCCGGTGTGGAAACTGGGACAGGGTTGCCACATCCCTGCCTGGAGCCCTGAAACTGGCTGGGCTTCTCCTCCGTCCCATTCTGTTCCCCGTCGCACCTGCCCTTTTGTTGGGGTACTGATCAATCATCCCCCTCCCCCCAGCTTTCGTGAACGTTTGGTTTTTAAACTAAAAACTCTGATGTAGTGTGACCCAAAACAGTATGTTAGGTCTGAGGAGAAGGCGCGGACACCTGGAAGGAGAGGTGGGGAAGGGCAAAACTGAGGTCAAGGGCCCTTGTCCGGGAAGAGCGGGTAAGACCAGCTCTCCAGCCTGTTCCCGGAGTCACTCTTCAAATGAGCAGGGCAGGGGGGAAGTGAGGGCGCGGCCCTTGGCACAGCGGTAGGCCAATCAAGAGTCACCTGTGGTGGGACAGCAATGGCTGCCCAGAGGTGAGTGGGACTACCTACCCAGAAAAACTAGAAAACAGACGTGGGGCTCCAGGTGGGGCCTCAGACCAGGAAATGTTCAAATCCCAGCGGAAGACTACCAGAGTCAGGAGAGTACGCTGTGTGACCTTGAGCGAGACATCTAGGGCCCTTGGCAGCCTGACACTCTGGGAACTCCAGCACAGGGGAGGGTGGACCTGGCCAGCCCACAGGTGATTGGTGTCCCCCGTAGTGGAACCTCGTGTGTGAGGACGGCTGGAAGGTGCCTCTGGAGCAGATGGGCCACCTCCTGGGCTGGCTGCTGGGCTGTGTCCTCCTGGGCGCAGGCTGTGACTGGTGAGGTGCTGGCCCTTTCCCTTCTGCCCCAGGAGCCCTACCTTCAAGCCCTTCGGGGTCTAGCTAGATCCCCAAGTTGTCCTGGCTCTCAGCCACATGTGTCCCCTGCCGCCCCCCCCCCCAGGTTTGGACGTCGGGCTGTGTTTGTGGCCTCCCTGGTGCTGGCCACGGGCCTGGGGGCCAGTGAGGCCCTGGCGGCCAGCTTTCCTGCCCTGCTGGCTCTGAGGCTGCTTCATGGGGGGGCCTTGGCAGGCTTTTCCCTGGCCCTCTACGTGGCTCGTGAGTACCGTGGGGTGCTTGCGGGGAGCACCCCTTCCAGCAAGGCCTCCCACCCGGCTGCAGGGCCGAGTCAGGTGGCACGGGAGGCCTCTCTGGCACTCCCATTGAGGGCCCTTCTGGTGAAGGCGGGAGGGGCACTCTGTTCTGTGAGCTGTGCTGTTGGTGGGAAGGTCCGGGAGCTGAAGGAGGCAGTGGGTGGCCTCGGACATGGTAGGCTAGTCACTGGTCCCCCACAGCCCTGGACAGAGCAGCTGTCCCAAGAGGCCTTGGTCTCAGGCTGTTTCTGCTTAGGCCTGGAGCTGTGCGACCCCCCCCACCGCCTGGTGTTCTCCGTGGCAGCTGGCCTCTTCTCGGTGCTGGGCACCGTGCTGCTGCCCGGCCTGGCCCTGCTCGCGCAGGACTGGCGCCTTCTGCAGGGGCTGAGCGCCCTGGTCACGGGGTTTTTGCTGCTCTTTTGGGGGTAAGTGTGGTGGTAGAATGCTCAGTAACAGCGGTTGAGGCTGCGTGTGTCACTTCCCTCCATGCACGTGGGAATGGGACGGGGACCCTGGCAGCCAAGGCATGTCCTCTCCCCCTGGGTCCTGGGTGGGGGCATTGGCCTCGGTCATCCCTACAGAGAGGACCCGGGGGCATCCTCACCCTGTCCTTGCAGGTTCCCCTCCCTGTTCCCTGAGTCTCCCCGGTGGCTGCTAGCCACGGGACAGCCAGCCCGAGCCAGGAAGATCCTGTGGCACTTTGTGGAAGCTGGGGGCGCGGACCCCGAGGACAGCTCAAAGGAGGAGAGCGCCCTCGCTACGGGTAATGCACCAGCCAGGAGAAGGGAGATATGGGTGCTAGGGAAGGGAGGAGAAGGGTCAGCCCCTCATCTGTGCCCCCTCCTATCCCCGGAGCCACAGAACTGGACACGCTGGGTGCAGGGAGCCCCCAGCCCCAGTACCACTCCATCCTGGAGCTCCGGAACACCAGCATCGCCTGGAGAAATGGACTCATCCTGGGCTTCAGTTCGTGAGGAGGGGAGGGCGTGGGCGGGCTGTCTGAGCCTTCCTCCCAGGGTGGGTCTTTGGTTGCTGGAGTCCCCTGTCCTGGTTGGGCCATAGCTCCCCCCTCCCTGCCTCCCTCCCTCCCAGACTGATCTGCGGGGGCATCAGAGCCAGCTTCCTCCGCAGCCTGACCCCGAGTGAGCCCGCCTTCTACCAGCTCTACTTCCTGGGCGCTGGCCTGGAGTTCGTAGCCACTGTGTTCCTGCTGCTGACGGGGGATCGCTGGGGACGACGCCCAGTCCTCTTGCTGGGCACCCTGGTCATGGGCCTGGCGTCCCTACTGCTTCTTGCCGGGACCCAGTGTGAGTGTGGAGTCCTTGTGTTTGGCTGAGGGTCTGACTGATGTGGGGCACTGGGATCAGCCCCCCTCCTGGGCCCACAAGCGAGAGGCACAGGTGTTGGGATGAAGCTGTGCCTTTTACCTAATCCATGTCCCCGCTGTGTAGCGAAACTGACACCCGAAGGATCCTACGGGAAGGGGCTCAATATAAGGATCTGGTTCAAGTAGGGGCGGCCGGGAGCACCCGACACCCCCCGCCCAGCACAGGGTGCAGTGGCGTGGTGAGAGGCTGGGAGGCCAGGCCCCATGGGCAGTATGGGAGCCTTCTCCCCGTCCCCAGACCTGCCAGAATGGACCATGTGGTCCCTCTCTGTCCTGGGTCTCCTGGCCTCCCAGGCCGTGTCGGCTCTCAGCAGCCTCTTCGCAGCAGAGGTATTGCCCACCGTGACCAGGTGAGGCCACACCCCAGCCTTCCCAGCCCCGCCCACCCTCCCATCCTCCCTACCCAGGCTTCAGACCGGCCCTTCCCAGGGGGCTTGGGGGACACTGGTCACAGAAGGGAGTGGGGGGTGGGCAGAGTTGAGGCAGCCCCCAGAGAGGACAGAATCCCAGGGGGAAAGCCGGTTTCTCATTTCCCTAATGAAAAGAACAAAACTTGTTCCAGGATGGGGAAGAGAACCTTTTTCCACAAAAACTTTTGAGTTTGGTTTTCCTGGAGCCCCCACGCTGTGCCCCGCCCCCTCCCGTCTCCCCGGCTACCCCCACTCCCCCCCAACACCAGGCCCTCTCCCGCAGGGGGGCCGGCCTGGGCCTCGTGCTGGGGGCCGGCTTCCTGGGCCAGGCGGCCGCCCCCCTGGCCGACCTGCACGGCCGGCGTGGCTTCTTCCTGCACCACGTGGTCTTCGCCTCCTTCGCCATCCTGGCCCTGCTGTGCGTCCTGCTGCTGCCGGAGAGCCGGGGCCGCGGGCTGCCCGCGTCGGTGCAGGACGCCGACCGCCTGTGCCGGTCCCCACTCCGCGGGGGCCGCCTCCGCCCGGACCACCTGCCGCTGCTGCCGCCCACCCCCCGTCCGCAGTAGCGGGGCCAGGAGGGCTGGCCGCAGCTCCCTCGGGTGGCTGCGGGCCGGTGCAGCGGGGCTGCGGGCGGAGTCGTCCCCCGCCCCCCCCGTGCTGGGGCCCCCGCTGCTCGCACCCCCGCCCCCCAGGATAAAGACATCCATGCAACTTGGTGTCCTCACTGCTGCTTCCCGCAGGCCGCACCCCCGGGGCCCACCGGCTCCGTGTAGCTCACTACCGCCTACAGCCCCTCGCACCATGCCCACGCCCTGGGGGACAGCGGGAGGCTGGGGGGCAGCCCAGTGCCGCAGACAGGAGCGGGTGGAACTGGGCTCTGCAGGTCATTGCGCGCCCGCCATGGAGAGAAGAGCACGTTTTTAATTCTGGGGAGGGAGGGCTACTTCCTTTCACAGAGATGAGGTCCGAGTAAGTGGGGGGCGACTGAGAGCCGGGTTGTCTGGTTCTCCTTTCCGATGCGATCCGGCGCTCCAGGCTGTGGGCCCCCTGGACTCGGGTCTCTCCAGGAGAAGCAGGCTGCACAAGGGCCTCAGGGACGGAGCCCAGTACCCTCTGGCCGCCTCTGCAGAGGTCAGCTGGCCCTCACAGCTGCGCACCAGGCCCTTGAGGTCAGGCTGCCTGTCCTGGGAAGGACGTCTGCCCTCCGTGTCTGGGGTCTGATCAGAAAACCCGCTGCCCTGTCCCTCGGTCTGGCCCTCACGGGGGTCCGTACAGGTCAGCCAGCCGGGCGAAGCGGGGGCCCCAGTCCCGGAGGCAGCTGTAGTCTTGGTCCTCGTCCCCCAGGCTGGACAGGATGGAGCTCAGCGTTCCTGCCACAGAACCATCCCCCTCGTAGTCATAGATGAGAGCTGTGTCGTAGGGTGGGACGCTGGGGTCACTGTCTGCCACCTCCAAGCCCTGCAGAGAGGCCCCGGGAGCTCAGGACCCCTGCACACTCCAACCCCGGGTGCCCTCCACCACCCAGGCTGCAGCACAGGGCAAGCTAGCCCGAGGCATAGACACTGGGGGGGGGGGCGGAGGATGGGCAGAGGAGGCCAGAGGGACACAGCCCCAAGCACACAAGAGCTAGGAGCCCCTGCCCAGGATGTGAAGAGACATTTCCCTCTGGGTGGCTCTTCTTCCTTAGGGCTGGGATACTCGAGACTCCCTGACGTCCCACCTAGGAGACCACCTGCTTTCTCCCTTTTAAAAATTTTGCAAATGGTTCTGTCACCTCCATCTCTGCCCTGTCACCCACGGGGTCACACACCCTCCTAGCTGTGACCTGCACCTGGGCTTGTTTCTGCCCAGGCATCTGTCGGAGTGTTTCTCTGACCGGGGGCACTTCCTGTGCCAGCAGGCGTGGCACGTGGTAGAGTAGTGGGAGGTGCCCTTGTGTTCTCCCTCAGCCCCCCAACTGGGTTCCCGTGTTCTGGGCATCTCCTGCAGGAACCCACTGATGCTGTGTCCACATAAACTACCCGGGTGCCTGGATTCCGGGGACAGCTGCACTCCCAGCCCCGGGAGCACACCCACTTTTCTCTGTCGGTGCCCAATGGAAAGTGCTCCAGAGCAAGCCCCAACCCACCCAAGCTCAACCACGCCCACCAGTATCCCCCAGGGGCTGGTCAGCTTCCTTTTCCCACAGGACTTTTGTGGCTGTGGTCCTCCAGGGGCACCTACGTCATTGATGAAGTCAGCGATATCGGCAGGGCTGGTGGGCAGCATGCGGGGTGGCTGGGGGCGCACTCGGCTGAACGGGGCATCTCGGCGCAGTGGCGGCCGTCCCAGGGGGGAGCGCAGGGCTGCCAGCTCTGTTGGGTGGCGCAGCTGGTTGATGTCATAGGCATCCTGGGGACGAAGTAGGCGGAATTCAGCCCTGATCAATCACAGGATGGGGTTTCCCTCCCAGCCACCTTGTGCGGGGCGTGCCTGGGGGCGAGGACCTATGAGGACTTGCTGGCCAGCTGGGGCCCCGCCCCTCCACCTGGAAAGGGGGAGGAGGGAGGGTTGGGGGGATGCTGGGTGGGGGCCCACAGCCTCGGCTCCTCAGGGACCCTCCCCACCACTTAACATTTCTAACCCACCACATCCCCCAACGCCCTCCCTCACCTGGTCCTCCTCTCCGCCCCCCTGCTCATCGTAGTTGAGGATGTTGTCCCGGAGGTCGTCGTGCAGCCCGTGCAGAAGTCCCTTGTCCCCGGACTGCTGCCGGGACCGCGTGACGAGGGCCACTGGCAGGGCAAGCACTGAGTGGGGAGGAGGGAGAGCAGACAGGAGGCGGTGGGTGCCTGGCCCTCAAGCCAAGGCTGGACTGACGTCGGGCGGGGGGCGGGGGGTAGGGGGTGGGGCGGGGCCGGCTGGAGGCGGGGCCTGCGGGCAGCAGGTGTCAGCACGTGGGACTCACAGAGGAGCAGGATGACGCTGGCCAGCATGATGACCAGGGCGCCCAGGCTGACGCCCGCGCGCCCCGCGCGCCGGGCAGCGGCCCCTGGCAGGCAGGCACCGTCCTGGCCGCAGCGGCACACCGTCACGTTCAGGGGCTGCTCGCGCTGCTGGGGCGGCTGCCCTGAGTCTCGGAGGAGCAGGATGAGGCGGTGCAGACCCTCCTGGACCTGGTGGCGCAGACGCAAGCGCGCGTGGCTCACTGCGGAGGGCGCCCAAGGTCAGCAGGGGCCTCCGGGCCAAAGGAGTCCCCACCCCAGCCCCACCCTATCCTTCCAGGGCCCCTCCGCGCCCTCTGCTGCTGGGCAGGGATCCTGAGACCCCGGGCCTCCGTTTCCCCATCTGCCCCCTGCGAGTGAAAGCCCCGCCCCGCCTGAGAATGCACTGCAGTGGGAACCAGAGGACCACGGTGTTGAATGCCCCCCCACCTCACCCCCTCATCTCAGGTCTGGACCCTAGGGATTGTGGTTGGGGGAGCTCACCATTAATCTGGCTAATGCTCCAGTTCTGGGTCAGCTCTGGGACCCGGGGACTCAGCTGAAAGTGGAAGGGGGCCCCGTGGGGGGGCAGGTCCTCATCCGTGGCCCCCAGGAGAAGGCCAGAGCCCTGATCTGGCTTGCTGCACACACTACCAGATGGTGGGGACAGCTCAGGGGCGTGGTCATTGACCTCCAGGATCTCAATGGACAGGGTCCCAGTGGCCGTACGAGGTGGGGAGGCTGCAGGCAGAAGAGGCCTGGTGGGCTCCTTGCTCTGCTAGAGCAGAGCGCCCACCCTAGAAGTCTGCTCCACGGAGCACACAGCTCTGAGGCCCTGGGCAGTGACAGGGATGCCGAGCCCGGATCAGGGAGCCCAGGAGACCAGGCACAGGCTCAGCCCTCACCATTGTCGAAAGCCAGGATAATGGCCCTGTACCAGCCGTCCTTGAGGAAAGGTGATGCTGGGCTGAGCACTCGCTGGGTCTGGACCCAACCCGTGGCTCTGTCCACTTGCAGCCAGTCCTCTGGGTCGTAGTCCTTGGAGTAGCTATTGGCCGAGGAGGGGACAGAGTGGCCCTGAGCTTACACAGGACCCCCAGGAGTGTGGTCACACTTCAACACACACGCACACATGTAATACACCCCCACATGCATACACGCACATATATCCCACACGTATACACACACACCTGTGTCCATTCCCCACACGCATACACACCATATGCACACACGTGCACTTCTGAAGCTAGTCCTCCAACTGCCATGAGTTGGTGTTTACTGTCCCAGTTGACAGATGAGGAAACTGAGGCCCGGGGCCAGGACCCCATGGCCACTGAGTACCACAGCAAGGTTCAGTGCATGGGGACCATGGAGACACGCACAGATACACAGGGCTGTGCTGGGGATGAAATCCAAACTCTGAACAGCTGAGCCCATGGGAGCATCAGCTCACCAGAAGGGACAGGGCTGGGCGCTCAGGCTGGCCAGAACAGACTGGGCAGGTCCCAGCCCTGCCTTACGGGACAAATTCACAGCGGCATGCACACATGTACAGGCTGTGAGACCCCATGGACCCTCAGGGATGCACAGACGAGCCCTCCACCCTCTGATCAGGGCACTGATGGGAACCCTCGGCCGTGCTCCTGGCCCTGGCTGGGAAACGGACAGTCGGGGCCCTTAGCTCCCTCTGCCTTACCCCTGCGGTCCCCACCTGAGCCTCTGCAGCTGCTGTGTGTCAGGGTCTTGGGCAGAGAAGGAGGCCACGGGGGTTCCTGGGAGCGCCCCCTCGGGCAGGCTGGTCCGCAGGGGGTTCTCCTGGAACACGGGCGCCTCGTTGACATCCTGCACCTGCACGCGGACCCTGGCCTGGCCCCGCTCAGCCCTGGGGGCGGCCGCCTGAAGGGGAGCCTCGTTCTGCACTTCCACTGTGAGGTCGTACTGCTCACAACGCTCGTAGTCCAGGGGCTGGAGAGGGGGAGCAGAACTGGAAGTCACTCACGACCCTGGGCCCCCCAGAGGCAGCTACGGGGCACTGTGAGGCCCCCACAGGGGTCCTGCTGCCCCGCCGTTCCTCCTCACAGTCCCTTTCCCTTTTCAGCCCTGGAAAATAAAAATGATTCAGGACCAAAAGGCGCAAAGAATGATGTAAAAACGATAAATACTCATCACTCAAAATGAATGTGTTAGCTTTGTGTCATCAACTTTATGGGTCTCTGGTCAGGTGGTGCTCCCCGGTGACTCGGGCAACACTCATCGGGATTGTGGAGAAGGGGTTTGGTAGCTGGGGTTAAATTAACCTCTACCATCAGCTGACTTTAAATGAAGATGATCTTGGATGACCTGAGTGGGCCTCCTCAGTAGCTCAAAGTCATCAAGAGCAAATGGAGACCTTCCTGAGGAGAAAGGCGTTTCCAGCCTGCTGGCCGGCCCTGCAAACCTGCTTCTTGCAATAAAGCCCTTCCTGTTTCGTATCTAAGTGGACCTGCACCTCTATGTGTGGCGTCCCTGTAGCTCCCGCGGCTTCTGGGTCTCTGGCCTCCCATCCGGCAGACACAGTTGCGGTCTGTGTTCATACACATCACCCCACGCCTGAAGAGGCAAAGCTCCACAAACAGCCCACGGGCAGTGGGGGTGCCCCTCCTTCCGGTCCTGGTGCCCTGGGGACAGTGTGGCCTGAGCCTAGAGCCCCAGCGTTCCCGGCTCCCCCAGCATCCTGCTCTCTCCGGAGGATGCCCCAGACAGGGCCCCCTGCGCTCGGGGCCAGCAGCCAGACCCAAGCTAGGAGAACCATGCACCCCACTCACCTTCACCACGGACAGCACGCCCTCGTTGGTCTTGGGGTCTGTGCGGATAGCGAAGTGTCCGTCGGGGTCGCCCTCCAGGATGGTGAACCTGGCCGCCCAGTTGGGGGAGCCTGGCAGGTCCCTGTCCTCCACCTCGAGCCGCCCCACATCCACTCCACTGACAGCCTCTGTGACCTCCATGAAGAACTGTGGGAGCCCAGCCCTCGTTACTGCCAGGGGGCAGGGAGATGGTCCTGTGCGGGGATGCCCTCCCTCGGTCCCTCCCAGCCAACTCTGTGGCCCACCCAGCCCCCCAGGGGCCCCCACGAGCCCCCCTCTGTGGGTCCAGCTGTGGGCCAGGCACCCTGTGGGCTGCCTTCTCCCAGAGGGCAGGGCTGGCTGCCCCCTGCCACACAGCAAGGCTGTAGGGAAGGTTCCTTCCTGCTGCCAAAGGGCTGCTTCTCCCCAGGGCCTCTCTCCAGCTCCTCCGACCATGCTTACGTGCTCACAGCAACTACGCTAGCTTGGGTTTCCGCCTTACCCACGCACGGCTCCTTCTCCAAAGCACCCGACCTCCCATCCCTCCACAAAGTCCTGTGTCCCTGCCAGGAGCCAGAGGAGGGAAGGGCAGTCCCCAGCAGGGGCCAGCAGGGGCCAGCAGGGGCGTGGACGGCAGCAGCACCTCGTCCCCGGTGAACCCGGGTGCATTGTCATTGATGTCCTCCAGGGTGATGATGGCGGAGGCCGTGGCGGTGAGGCCGTCTCCAGACATATCGGCAGCCTGCAGGGTCAGGTTGTACACGGCGACCACCTGGGGGCACAGGAACACGCAGTCGGGGGCCTGGGGGGTGGGGCAAGGAACCCTCACAGGAGAGCCCTGGGGGCATCCGGAGCCCCAAGTGGCCCAAAGCGCCCTGCCCTGGGGCCAAACGTGCTACCTGGTCTCTGGGTCTGACCACACCACTGCCAAGCCCACACTCTGCCCCAGCCTATGAGGGGGCAAGAGGTCAGTTACCAAGTTGGACACGATTGACGGAGCACCTACTGAATGCTGGATGCTGAAGGGCACCAGTGAGCTGGTCCCTGTCCTGGGGAGCCATGTCCGGAGGCAGAGAGAGAGACAGACCAATGAAGACCACCCAAGGCTGCAAGGGACCAGACAGAGCTGTGCAGGTGGCCATGGGGAAACCAAGGAGGGCTTCCCGGAGGTGTCAAAGCTGGACAGAAGCCCGGCAGCGAGGGGCAGCAGGGGTCCCCACAGAGGAAGACTACACAAGAGTGGCTATTACTCCAGAGCACGACTGGTCACTGTGGAGCCACTTCGTGGCTCTACCCGAGGCCAGGAAGCCTGAAGCCCTTGCAGGCAACCGGGCAGAGGAAAACACACCGAGGACTTGTCAGGGCCAGGCGCTGCACGGACAGACTGCACGGATGGACTTCCAGGCCTCCCTGGACCTAACCCCACAACCAGCCACGAGGCAGAGGTGTCCCAGCTGAGGGTGAGCCCCAAGCCACTGCGAGGGTCTGCAGCAAGTGGGGGGCTCCCTGCTCCTGTGGCAGGGGGAGCATCTGGGGCAGGCAAGGCCAGGGCAGGGGGCCCAACTGGAAGTGAGCTGCCCCCATCAGGCTCAGAGGGACAACAAGGTGGGCAAAGATGGGTCAGAAGGGCCCCTGGCTGCCCCCCAGCGTCCGAGGCCATCTCACCTCACGGTCCAGACCCACTTGCACGGTGCGAATGTCCCCCGTGTGCTCATCAATGCTGAAGAGCTGGGGGCTGCCCTGCTCCAGGATGGAGTACCGCAGGGCTGCGTTGTCGGTTTCTGGGTCATCAGCATCTGTGGCCTCGGCCCTGGTCACGTAGGTGCCTAGTAAGGACAGGGATGAGCAGGGACAATGCACACAGGTGCCAACCCGACCCCCGGATGTGTCTCGACACTCGCCTATGGCCCACCACGCCAGGTCCAGCTCCCCATCTGGTCTGCACAAACTTGAACCTTCTGTCTTGTGCTGTCTGGGGGAGGAAGCAGGGTGTCTGATATACATGTTTAGTCAAGAGCTGACACCCGTGTTCCCAGACATGGAGACAGCCCAGGAGGGGCCGAGAGCCCGGGGTCACATGGGGAGAGCCAGCTGGAAACCCTGGGGCCAGCCCCGGGGAGAGGGTGGGCCAGCGGGAGCTCACGACTAACGAAGGTGAGAGACATGTATGTACCGGTGTGAGTGGTCCATGCAACATGCACACGTGCGCACACACAACACACACGTGCACACATCTGTCTACAAAGGAGCATAGTTCCCAGCTCTGCCTGCTGGAAGGGCCCAACAAGAGGCCAATCTGATGAGCCTCCTGTTGGCCAAACATGGGACAATGTGCGCATCAAAGTAACGGCTGTAAATGAATCATAACCCACTGAATGAATCAGACTCTGAGAGTCCAGAGAAATATAAAAAACAAAACAAAACAGTAACATACACAGGCACCTATGTACAGAGGGAGAAGTGCCCTCATAGAGCAGAAAGCCCACTGACGAAGGGAGGAGGGACACCAGAGGAGGGAACCAGCACCTCCCAGCTGTGAGAACAAGACCCTCAGCAGATGCCACCTCTGCTGGGTGAGGGGTAACAGGGTACCTACACAGTCTCAGGGTATCTTCCAAAAGATACCTATTAATTACAAAGGGAAAAATATAAAAATCACAGTGGAGAAGCCTGGCAGACACTCCCTTAAGGAGGCAGATCGAAGCCAATGTCTTCAGGAACGGGACATGTGTACCTCCCGACAGGAGGCACCAAGGAGAACACGGCATCACCAAAGTGCAAATCCCGAATCCAACCACACAAACTCACACTCAGACCCACAGTCTCCAAAATAACTGTGTAAGTGCTTTAGAATGTCAGTGTTAGGACCTGTACACTGAAAACTACAAAACACTACGGACAGAAATGAAAGACACAAGTAAACGGAACCACATCCCACGTTCATGGACTGGGAGACTTTAAATACATACATATATATAAGTTTTTATATGATATATATGGAATATATATTTATTATACATAATATATTTATATATTTATATATATATTCTTTTTTGGGGGAGGGTAGGGGCAGAGGGAGCGTCTCAAGCAGACTCCACGCCCAGCTTGGAGCCCAAGGTGGGGCTCAATCTCACAACCTGAACTGAAATCAAGAGTTGGATGCTTAACTGACTGAGCCATCCAGGCGCCCTGGGAGACTTATTATCATTAAATGTCAGTACTGCCCAAAGCGATCTACAGATGCAATGCAATCTCTATCAAGATCCCAAGGACAGTTTCTTTGCATAAGTAGAAAAACCATTCTAAAATTACACAGAATCTCAAGGAAACCCAAATAACTAAAACAATCTTGAGAAAGAACAAAACTGGAAGACTCATTCTTTTTGATTTCAAAACTACTCCAAAGGTACAGTGATCAAAACAGTGTGGTATGGCCACGAGACAGACCAGTGGAATGGAATCCAGGAATAACCCCACACACGTGTGGTCAAGTAATTTTTGGCCAGGGTGCCAAGACCATTCAATGGGGAGAAGAACAGTCTTTTTCAACAAATGCTGCTGGAAAAGCTGGACGTCTCCCTGCAGAAGAACGAAGCTGGACCCTCACCTCACACCATACACACAAATTAACTCAAAGTAGATCAAAGACCTAAACGTAAGACCTCAAACTATAAAACTCTTAGAAGAAAACAGGGCAAACATTTCTTTTTTTAAAGATTTTATTTATTTATTTGAGAGAGAGAGAATGAGAGACAGAGAGCATGAGAGGGAGGAGGGTCAGAGGGAGAAGCAGACTCCCTGCCAAGCAGGGTGCCCGATGCGGGACTCGATCCCAGGACTCCAGGATCATGACCTGAGCCGAAGGCAGTCGCCCAACCAACTGAGCCACCCAGGCGCCCCAGGGCAAACATTTCACAACACTGGACTCGGTAATGATTTCCAGACGGGACGCCAAAGGCACCAGCAGCAAAAACTAGACAAACTGGACTCGTGACGATTTTCAAACACTGTGCATCAAAGACACTCCCAACCAGGTAAAAAAGGTAATCCACAGAATGGGAGAAAAGATGTGGAAATCATATAGCTATATCTGTATGGATCCAGGAATATGCAGGGGTACAGAGAACCCACAAAACTCAACAACAAGCGGCGCCTGGGTGGCTCAGTCGTTGAGCGTCTGCCTTCGGCTCAGGTCATGGTTTCAGGGTCCTGGGATCAAGCCCCACGTCGGGCTCCCTGCTCGGCGGGGAGTCTGCTTCCCCCTCTCCCACTGCCCCTGCTTGTGTTCCCTCTGTGACTGTGTCTCTCTGTCAAATAAATAAAATCTTTAAAAAATCATAATAAAAAAAAATCTTTAAAAAAAAAAATGTCTAGGGGCGCCTGGGTGGCTCAGTCATTAAGCGTCTGCCTTCGGCTCAGGTCATGATCCCGGGGTCCTGGGATCGAGCCCCGCATCGGGCTCCCTGCTCGGCGGGAAGCCTGCTTCTCCCTCTCCCACTCCCCCTGCTTGCTTCTGTTCGCTCTCTCTCTCGCTCACTCCGTCAAATACATAAATAAAATCTTAAAAAAAAAAAAAAACTTAACAAAAACACAGCACAATCCAAAGCTGGGCAAAGGACCTGAAGAGACATTCCTCCAAATAAAATACACAGATGTCCAATACGCATTTGAAAAGATGCTCCACACATCACTCATCATCAGCGACATGCAAACCAAAACAAGAGTGAGACAGCACCTCACGCCTGTTAGGATGGCTACTACAAAAAACCCCAGAAAATAAACATCGGCAAGGATGCGGAGAGACTGGGACCCTGTGCACTGCTTGTGGGGGAAACAGCATGGCATCACTCACAGAGCTACCATATGACCCAGCAATTCCACTTCTGAAAGCAGGAGCCTGAAGACCTGTTTGTACACTCATGTTGGTAACAACATTATTCACAAGAGCTAAAACGTGAAAGCAGCCCAAGTGTCCATGTACAAGCGAATGGATAAGGGAAATGTGGTCCATCCATGTAATGGAGTATCATTCAGCTTTAAGGAGGAGGGAAATCTGACGCGTGCTACACGCTGGACCTCGGGACACTCGTGGTCAGCGAAACCAGCCAGTCACAGAAGGACAAAGGCTGTACGAGTCCACTGACAGGAGGTCTGTAGAGTAGACACATCGGTAGGGGTGGCGAGTAAATGGCGGGAGCCAGGACCTGGGGAAGGGGAGGCAGAGTTTCTGTGTGGGAAGAAGGAGAGTTACAGGGACGAGTGGTGGGGACGCCAAACAACATTATGAATGAATCTAATACCACTGGACTGCCCCTTAAAAATGGGTAGGATGGTAGCATTTGTATTTATTTCAGCACAACAAAATTTTGTTGAAAAAAAAATGTCAGTGTCCTAAAAACCTAACAGCTAAGCGACTACTACTGCAGACAGAGGAGAATGGTGGGCAGGGAATGCACCCCCAGCTAACGATGGGAACGCACGGGTGACGCACAAGATCATACTTGAGTTCGTCTGATTGGCGTGGGCACAAGGTAAAATGATAAACTGGCATCCAGGATGTGCCCAGCCTGAGGACAGGGTGGACCTTTGGTGGAGCAGGGCAGGCAGGCAGAGGAAGTGGATCAGACTGGCCAAGGCTGAGTGTGGACGACCGTGACAGCTCAAAGTCCTGGGAGCCCCCACACAAGGGGGTCTGTGCCCACGGTCAGCTCTTCTCCACTGGCCCTGGAGGGCTCACAAGAAACACAGGGGCAGGAGGAAGCCTGGGAGGGCGCCCGTGGCTCAGGCAAGGTCTGCCTAAGTTTGGGGCAAGGAGAACTAGACACCCAGTGATGCTCTGGGCAATGGTGGGGGCTGAAGGGGGAGGGGAGGATGCTGCCCTGAGCTGGAGGGAGAGAACCCCGACAAAGCTCCACTCCAAAGGCTCAGGTGCACAGGGACCACCTACAACCGAGACCCCCTGCTCCGATAGAGCCTTGCCCAGGTACCATGCAACAGAGGTCACCCTGGGAGGGGGACAGGAGCAGGGAAAGAGTCCTCTGTGCATGGACCACGCAGGGCTTGCTGAAGCTGACGTACAGTATCAATACCAAGAGGAGCCCCAGGAGGCTGAACTAAGGCGGCAACAGAGGCCAGGGCCAGCCCCGCTGCAGAGAAGACCATCTGCACGGGCTTGCCAGCCGCCTCCCCAAGCAGAGCCATCCTGCATTCCCAGACGTTTACCATTTCCCTCCCTCTCTCCTGTGCTTTCACACACAGAAGAGCGAGAGAAGAATCCGTCCTCAATGATCAAACAGCCAAGAGAACCAGATCTACGGCTGAGCAGGTGTTGGGGCTGTTACCCGACAGAGCTGGGAAAGAACGGGTCAGGGTGTGGGAGCCTCTCCTGGAGAAGGTGGACAATACTCCCCAACACATGGGGGATTCAGAAGAGAGGTGGGACCTGAGAGGAGGTTCTCTGCTATAAAGGCATGCAGGGGCTGAAACTGTTAGTGTGTGTCGACATTAACTTTCTGATTCTGAGAGTTACACTGTGTCAAAGTCATGAGGGTGAATTCTTTGAGGGGATCCGGTCTGCATCCAGCAGGCCAGAAAGGAAGGAGGCAGGAAGGAAGGAAAAAAAGAAAAAAAAAAAGTTTAAAGCAAACATGATAAACATCACATCTCTGTTGCAATTCTTTGCAGCTTTTTTGCAAGTCTCAAATTATGTCAAAATAAAAAGAAGTAGGGGCGCCTGGGTGGCTCAGTCGGTTAAGCGTCTGACTCCTGGTTTCGGCTCAGGTCGTTATCTCAGGGTCCTGGGATCCAGCCCGCATGAACTCAGCATGGAGTTGGCTTAGGACTGTCCCTCCCCCTCCCTCTACTCCTCCGCCCTGTGCTCACACACTATCTTTTTTTTTTTAAAGATTTTATTCATTTGACAGAGAGACACAGCGAGAGAGGGAACACAAGCAGGGGGAGTGGGAGAGGGAGAAGACACACTATCTCTCAAATGAATCTTTTTTAAAAAATAGAAGTAAAAAAATTATTTTAAGTCTTGAAACACAAAAACTGAGATGAAATAAAAGAACCACGAATGGCCAAGCAGGAGCCCACCTCCCATGAGCCCACACTCCCCGCCTGAGGTGCACGGCTTGCCCGAGCTTTGCCCCAAACCCCTGGGAGCAGAGCAGGAAGGAAGAAGGGAGTTGCTGTTTAGAATGAGGTCCGTCCTGCCTGGGGCAGGTGAGGAAGCAAGGCCATCCCGTAAAGACTCACGAAGGACAGAAGGTTTGCGATCAAGATGTAGGACTGAGAAGCAAGGAGCGGGGTGACTGCTAATGGGGGTGGGTTTCCGGGGGGGACAAAAGAGCTCTGAAACCGGCCCGAGGAGCTGGTTAGGGCCCGGGCATGTGCCAAATCCACGGAGTGGTTCCTTGTATGTTGTGTGGATTTTATCTGTGCAGAGCTGCAGTGGCCCCCAGAGCTCACCATCCGCGAGTCCTTTTTTTTTTTTTTTTTTTTAAAGATTTTATTTATTTATCTGAGACAGAGAGAATGAGAGAGACAGAGAGCACATGAGAGGGGGGAGGGTCAGAGGGAGAAGGGAGAAGCAGGCTCCCTGCAGAGCAGGGAGCCCGATGCGGGACTCGATCCCGGGACTCCAGGATCATGACCTGAGCCGAAGGCAGTCGCTTAACCAACTGAGCCACCCAGGCGCCCCATCCGCGAGTCCTCTTGTTGCCTTTGGGGAGACATCGGGGTTTGAAGTTTATATTGAAATGGGAAGTGACTCGAGCTGACTTGTGGAAAGTCCCTACTCCTGGAGAGTCTGCTTATTTTCCGACTGTTTGAAGGATCACAGAAAGTGTTGCTGAAGGGAACCCTGGGCCTTCAGACCGACTCGGAGCCCCTCTGCGGAAGCCCCCCGAGCTCCCCCTCACCTGGGACCGCACCCTCCAGCACTCGGCCCGTGAACGCCTCCTGCCGGAAGACGGGCCGGTTGTCATTCTGATCCACAACCACGATCTCCAGGTCCGTGGGCTCCTCTAGGGTGGCTCCTCCCAGGTCCAGAGCAAAGGCCCTTAGCTAGCCAAGCAGAGAGGACGGGCTGGTGCTGTGCTCCCCAGATTTGGGTGGTTCCCACCAGGCCGTGCAAAGGGACAGCGAGTGCAGACTCGGTGTCCCGCTGGGAACACCAGCTTCAATCGGGGACAAACGGCACAGGGTAGGATGTGTGCATGGCCGAAGCAACCTCCCCGAAGACCAGCCTGCTGGCCCACAGCTTCCCCTATTGCCTTGGCTGCTGGGAAGCTCACAGCTGTGCTTTGTGTGAGACTGAAGGCACACTCTCACTAGCCCTCCCGCTTCCTTTCTGCTAATTGGTTTAGGCTCCTCTTGAAGCTTACTAAATACCCAAACCCTTAAAATTAAACCATTTCCCACACTTTCAGAGAGTGGGTGTGGTATCATTTCGAGGTTAAATCACGGGCTCTGATAACTCTGTATAAGGGAACCAAGGGCTTGTTAAAGTCCGAGCACAGGCAATCCCAAGCCAGAAGTCTCCTCCGCCCTGGACATATTCCAGCATTTTGGAGAGGCCAGGCTGGGGAGGGCAGACTACTCTGTAGGGGAGCTCAGGGGTGTCCACGCTCCCCTCTGCAGCCTCTTGCCAGTACCAGCCTGGCTCCTAATCTCCCTCCCCACCAGCCTCAGTCGCAAACCTCTCCTCCAAGGGGTGGGTCCTGTCCCTGGAATCAAGGGACTGCTGCCATTGGGAATTGCCATACCGTGGGATTCTTTGCAACACCCCATTCCCACCAGACGTAGCCAGGCTGGGGGCAGAGCTGGTGTAGGGGTGAAGACTACACCAGGGTCCAGGGCTGCTTTTCTGGGAGGCTGACAGCCTCCCTGAGCAGGACCAAGCCCCACCTCCCTGGGGCCTCAGTTTGTGCATGCTCATCTGTTAAATGGGAATATAATTCTCAGGACCTTCTTTGGACTTAGTCCCAAATCCTTGTGCCTATCTCCCAATGAAGGACATGTGGCCTAATGCCCCAACCCTGGGACCAGGAGCCTGGTGGGAGGAGGCCCCCAGCTTCTTGCCAGCCCCCCTACAGCGGGCCCCACCCTGAAGCGGTCTGTCTTCTCCCGGTCCAGCATGGCATTCAGGAACACCTTCCCCGTGAACTTGTCGATGGAGAACACGCCCTGGGGCTCCTCGTCCACACCAGGACCTTGGATGCTGTAGATGACACTGCCCAGGGGCTGCTTGTCCGACTTGATCTGTGAGGGCAGAACACAGGCTGGGGGAGATGCCCCCAAAGCCAGGGTCCCTCCCCTTCACAGCCTGACCCCTCCCCCAGCCCACAGCCCCAAAGGCATACCTGTCCTCAACCACATACCTTCAGGGACCCACCGGGGACAGCCCAGCCCCTGCTCTGCCCTGGACCGTCCTTGGCCCCCTCACCTGCACCAGTGGGTACGGGAGGCGCTTGTGGTTCTCGGATACACTAATGGGGGGGATGACCCAGGCTCTTCTCACACGGCCTGGCGCGGCTGCCCGCTGCCAGGGGAATAGGATACTGGGCCTCTTCTGTGCAGAGACCCCCAAGGACAGGCCCAAGCTCTGCAACAAAGACAGAGACAGCTGTCAATTACACAGCATGCGAGCCGGGCCCCAGAGACCCAACCACCAGAGCCCTGAGCTCACGGCCCCAGGAGAGCCCAGCAGCCACACCTCAAGCCTGGAGCCCCACCGCCCTGCATCTGGCTCCTGTCCTCCCCTGGGGGTTCCCGGGACCAGGACCCAGGCCTGAATGCTTGCAGAGTGGCTGGGAGAAATGGAGGCTGCCAGGGTTTGGGGAGCATGGGGTGCTCAGGGCAGAGTGGGGGCTAAGGCAGCCACCGGGAACAACAGTTGGGGTAGGGGGGCTCCCAGGGGCGTTTTGTGTGAGCAGAGTGTGGCTAATGGGGTGGGGCAGGCAAGAGAAGCGGGTGCTGGGGGCAACCCTCCCCTTCCCCAAGGCTGGATCTGTCAGGGGTGGGGCCGTGGAGGCGACAAGCAGCCCCACCAGGCCTTCTCGGGGCTTCAGTTCTCAAGGGTTGGTCCAGGCTGACCAGGCCCATGCTCCTGTCTGAAGACTCCAAATGATTCCAGGAGGCGGGCCTTTGCGCAGGCTCTTCAGAGGTCAGGAAGGGCAGCCCCCACATGGCATCTCCCGGCTGCTCCGTGGGAAGGAAGACAGGCCCCGATTTCCAGGACGTCGGTAGGGATTGGAAACTGCTCTGAATTCCCGGTGCAGATGGACCCATCCACTGGTGGATGCGCAGGGCCCATGGGGCAGAGACAGGACAGTAACACCAGGGGCTGCTGCCCCAGAACCATGGACCAAGGTCACACCAGTACTCTGGTTGCTGGAACCCGGGGATCATTCCTCCCTCCGTCTCCGGGAAACTGAGGGGCCTGGGGCCTGTAGGGCTGCCAAGGGAGGATGGGGGGCATGTGGCACCCCAGGGGTGGGGTGGGGGCATGCAGGCACACCCCCAGGCCCTTCCCTGGGCCAGGCTTTGGGCTCAGAACTGGCGCCATGAAGGAGCATGGTAGGAGGGGGGCATCCGTGATGCCGAAAGTCTCCTGAGACCCAGTGTCAGCTCCCCATGGTGACCACAGATAGTCCCACCTCACAGCTCAGATGGAGATGGAGGCCAGAAAAGGCACCCATCCCATGAGTTAAGCGCAGAGCTGGCCACAGCCCCCAAACACATCCTGAATTTCCTGGGATGGTCCTGGTTTAGCTATGGGGTCTCTGACGCAGGCTCCCCAGCAGCGTGGGCTCGGGCTCTGTGGCTGGCTGGGCACCTGGGTATCCAGAGGCAGAGTCTGGCTGGGCTGGGAGAAGAGCTGTCGGATCGGGCTGGGGCCTGGGGGGAGGGGGCGGGTCACCGGCTGGGAGCCAGCTGGGTTTGGCTGCAGGAGAATGTGAGCAATACGCCCTCCAAGGCTGGCCACGCCCACCCCACAACACCGCAGGTGTAGGGGCGCCCTGCCCGTCCCCGGCCGGCTGGGGGCATGCAGAGGGGCTCCCCCGCCCAGACACCAGCCCTTGGTGCTCCAGGGATGGTCCTAGAAGCTCCCTGGCCCCACACAGGGTCTCCAGGCCCTTGGGCCCTTCTGGAGGGGGGCTCCTTCCGGCTCAGGTGGACAGGGGTGGCTCCCAGGGCGCCTCCAAGGGGGGCCCTGCTTCCTGGCAGCCCTGTCCCTCCTCAACCCCTTGAGCTCACCCCCCAGCCGCTGCCTTGGGCCACGCAGTGCACAGAGGGGCGAGCATGGGATGGGGTGGGACAGGACAGGGGCAGGAAGGAGATGTCGGCTGCCTCCACGCTCGTCCCCGGCCTCCCCCGCACCCAGCCAGGCTTTGTCTCTGTGCCCGGGGCTAGCACGTAACACATTTGGACACACTTTGTAGACAAAACAGCAGTAACATTCAAGCGACCGGTCATCTCTCCTTGTGGCCCCAGGCCACCTCCTCAGTTCTGGAATCCTCCTGCCTCCTCATCTGAAACCCCAGTGGCCTGGAATCCAGGTAGCTGGGAACACAGTTTATAGAAAGGACCGAGCTCCTGGCCGGGCCCCCAAGCCACCTGCAGCCTGACAGATGGCAACGCTGGTCCCAAGCCTGCCTGGGACAGTGGGGGCTTTCTCGCCAAAACCACGGAGCACAAACCACTTCCAGGTCAGCATGCTGTTCCCGCCAAGTGGAGACCTGCTGGCCTTTGTCATCACGCTAGTGGGGACAGCATCTGCTTCCTGAGCACCCCGAGGCCAGCATGGCGCTCGGCATCCTCCCCAGTCCTCCTCCTCTCTCACTTCCTGTCCCCCTGCCCCGGCCCTCTCTCAGCCCTCACAACCCCTAGGAAAGGGTGGTGACTGTCTCACGTCACGGTTCCCCAGCGCGGGGCTCAGAGAGGCTGAGCCATTTGCTCAAGCCCACACAGCCAGAGAGCACCAGAGTTGGGGGCCCAGGGAACGGGAGTCTGAGCCTCCACCACTCACAGAAGCCTGCTGTGGAAGCAGCCCAGCCTCAGTGTGGAGGAGACTGGAGCTGGATCCAGAGCACTGGGGAGGGGGGGCACATTCCGCACACAGTCCTTGACCTCAGGCTCCTGGAGGAACAGGAGGGGACACGCTCTGCCCTGTCCAGCCCACACAGAGCCTCTGGCTGCCCCCACCCGTCCCTGTCAGCCGCCTTGGCTGATGCTCCCAGATGTCCACCAGTGTGCTGTGGGGCCAGTGGGAGTCCACGGGCCCCAGTCTGTCCACGGCCCAAGTCCAGGAGGTCAGCAGAAGCCACAGAGCCTTGGCAGGGGCCCCCTGCCCAGATCAGAGGCTGCGGTGGGTGGGGTGGCTGAGCTGGGCCACAGCCCACTTCCGGCTATCCGGGGCATTGCTCAGCTAGTCTTTGTCCTCCTACCACCCCCTTCCCAGACGACGTGGCCAGCTGGGGGAAGGCCTGGGAGCCACCTGGGGGATCATGGGACATCTGGTGCCAGGACAAAGCCACACGGACAAAGCCAGCTCACACAGATCCCCAGCACATGGACAGAGGACAACCACCACGGAAAACACCATGGAGTGGAATGGGCTCACCTACGCCATCCAGCCTTGCTGCTTCCCATGTCAGGCCAGAGCCAATGGGCCTCATGGACCCATTTCCCCCAAATGATGCCCAATGACACCCCCATGCTCGTCCTTGGTCTTCCCCTTAATCAAGAATCTGAGAGTGCAGTCTGCAAGCTCTAGAGACACGGGCCATCGTCCCCTCACTGCGCCGGCCCCCAGCCCTGACACCCAATCCCAAGGGCTTCTGAGCCATAAAGCTCCCACTGCCCCCTGTGGGAATCTGTTCCACCTGGGCACAGCCAAGAGTTCTCTGCTTCTCTCCACCAGCCCCTGGTGTGTCCAGAACAAGGAATGAGAAGGCCACGGCCCAGTCTCCCAGGAGCCTGGGAGGAAAGCCAGGTGCTCACCTGCCCTGGGTGGCCGCCCTGGGTGGTCACCCTGGGTGGAGAAGCTGCTGACTGGGGAGGCTGGGTGTCAAGTGAGGAGAGCCTGCTTTATCTCCTGGCACTGCTGGCCTTTAGGGGCCCCTGGGGCTCCCTAAAACCACTGCCAAGATTCAGACGGCAGGCAGCAGGCCTGCGCTTGGGTGGACATTGCTTCTGTGGCCCAGCTTCTCGGAGCCCTGCCCACCGCGTGACGTGATTGAATCCAGGGAAGGGAACATTTTCTCTTACCCTGCCCAGTGTAGCTGGGCAAAGCTTACAAAATGCAGCTGCAGAAAGGGGCTCGAGGAAGAGGTTCTGGGGTTAATCCTACACTTGCGAGTGCGCAGGCCCCTCCAACACCACTCCCTGCCCTGGGTTTCTCATGTTCTAGGGACCAGGTGGGAGGCCTGCAGCCTGCTGGAGTGTGGGTGGGGTCTGCACTCCCCGCAAGCTTCCCAGGCGTGAGCCCCTTCCCCCCAGGCTGGAATCCGGACCACCCCGTTCCTGGATGGCCTGGCAGGCATCAGGCATGCCAGGAATGGACCCAGCTGTTGCCCTGGCCCACAGGCACCCCTGCATGTCCCCCCCTGCATTCCCCTGCAGCTGCTGCTTCAAAGGAGGGGTGAGGGGCATAGCAGCGGGGCAAGTGGAGAGGAGCAGCTGTTTGCCTAGCCTGCTTCCCCACTGCGGGCCACACCACTGTGATCCCTGGCTGCCCTGCCCACCTGGGAGAGGACAGTGGCCCAGGAGCCGGCTTCCCTCCGCTGCCCCCGTTACTGTCACACTACCTTACCGTGGGGATGATGACCCCTCTCCATACTGAGGACGTGGCCACGTTGCCCTGGTGGCTCTTCACACTTTGCCAAGTCCCCAGGAGCGCAGCTATGGCCTCATCATCCTTTCAGAAGCCATGTGTCTCACCGGACACCCGCTTAGACCCCCTCCCAACAGGGCATGGGTTCGCCCTGAATCATCCATGCCCCCCCATCCCTCTACCACTCTCAGGTGGGGTGGGGGCCCAGGGGTTTCCCAGCAATGGGGACAGTGTGGGCCAGCGGAGGGAGCCGACAGAGACCAGTTCTGAAAGTACGCACTAAGCTTGCTGGCTGAGACTTCAGGGGACACAGGAAGGGGAGAGCCATGCCTTGTCCAAACCTACCGGTAAGCAACATATCAATGCAGAGTCCTGTCCCCAGGGCCCCACCCAGGGCCCCCCTGAGACAGCTCTGCCAAGCCCGGGCTGGCCTGCGGTGGGGGCTCACGGAGGTGGAGGAGGGGTACCGAGGAGCAGCCATCAGCTGCCATGTGGCCGGACAGGAGAGCTGGGTGGGGGAGGGGTGGGCAGGGTCCTGACCCAGTCCTAGTTCAGGGGGCTAGGAAAAGCTCCCCTCACACTGGCACTCATCTGAGCCACACTGAGTGCAAAACTTGAGTGGCCAAGCCCAAACCCCTAAAGTGTGTGTGTGTGTGTGTGTGTGTGTGTGTATGGGTGGGGGGTCATTCTGCAATAGCCCCAGGGCGGGGAGAGGAATCTGGGAGGGGACTACTTCCCTCCCCTGCAGCAGAGTTCTCCTGGGGCCTGGTGAAAGGTCGACACCCCAAACCCGCAGGAGCTAGTCTCCAGCATGTCCGATATACTGGGTCCATTCGCAAGGTGCGGTGGACTGCTGTTCCTGCAGCAGGTGGGGAGGGGGCATGAGAGGTGTGCCGCCTTCTGGAATGGACCCCAGTGCGGGGGTGCGTAGGGCCCTGCAGGGCAGCAGCCAGAAGACCCCCAGTGCGGTGTGGCCTCCCAGCAGAGGGCTGGAGGAAAGCAGGTTGTGGGCAGCCCAGGCCTGGGCGGGGCTACTGTGGAGGGGACAGGGGAGGTTGCAGGGCAGGGGTGGAGGTGCCCAGAGCTGGGTGCCCCGAGGGACCAGTTGCTGGGGGCTCCAGCTGGTGGGCACCTGATCAGCTTCCAGCCAGAGCTCTGTGGAGTCAGGGGGACTCCAGAAGCCCCCAGAGCGGGTGCTCCTCCCCAGTGTCCGGCCCTGGAGCAGCAATCCCCTGTGGGCGTGAATGGGCTAAGCCCCGGGGCTCACTACCTGTCATGTGGAGGAGAACTATGGTCCTGGGGTATGCACAGGGCCCCACCACTGCCCGGCCCTGGCCCCTGGCCTGTGACCCTGACTCAGAAGGCAGGCCACGGGCTCCACTCCCAGGCCCAGCTGAGTGCCTGCCCAGCCCAAAGGGCCACCTCGGGGGGGGGGGTCCATGGTGGGGAGAAGGGCTTCCTTCCACCCACCCTGCTCCCACGGCAGAGGGACCACGGAACTGGGGGCAGGCCAGGAGTGTGGGGGTGGCAGGCTTTATGTGCCCAGGGGCCTGGCTCCAGAGCACTCCCAAGGGACAGTGGGTTCCGGAGCTGACCCAGCCCGCCGGGCACAGGGTGGGGGTGTCTCGGGCTCCACCCAAGACCAAGCAGGGTCATCTGCCAACTCAGCAGGGGTGTCCTTAGAGATTCTGGTTTGCAGGCTCCTCCAGCTGGGGGTGCTCCCTGCTGCGCCCCCTCGCCCTGGCGCTCACCACAAGCCCCACAGGGTTGCTGGGCGACCTCCGGTTAAGGGCCGGCCTGGTGGTCTCCCGGCGGCCACCCAGCTTGGCTGCCCGACCGGTCCTGGCGGAGGCGGTTACCCTGCCTCTACAGCTCCTTGGGGCACAGAGCGCCCTGAACAGAGCTGCCCACCGGGCACCCACCCATGACTCCTCAGCTCATGGGTGCCCCAAAGGTGGCCAGGGCTGGTGGCCCCGGGCGCGTTTCACTGTGACACCATCCGACAGGGCAGGGGGCAAGGGACCCCGCGTGGCCAGACGCCTTACCTGGGCCAGCAGCCCGAGGGCGAGAAGGAGCGCGATGTCCATGGGCCGGCAGAGCAGAGGCCGAGTGTCCGGCGGGCGGCCTCCTGCTCCAACACAACCCGGGCTGAGTGACAGCACAAGTGCGCGGGCGGGGGGGGGGGAGCCCGAGTGAGTGACAGCACGTGTGCGGGGGCGGGGCCTGGACGGAAGTCAGCACGGGGTCACGGCGGGGGCGGGGCCTGCGGTTGAGCGACAGCAATGCGCGAGGAGAATGGGAGGAGGGTCAAGGGCGGGGCCCGGGCTGAGTGACAGCACGTGTGCCCCGGGGGCGGGGCCCGGTCTGAGAGCACGAGAGCACGAACGGAGGGTGGGCCGGGGCGGGGCCCGGGCTGAGTGACAGCACGTGTGCCCCGAGGGCGGGGCCCGGGCTGAGAGCACGAGAGCACGAACGGAGGGTGGGCCAGGGCGGGGCCTGGGCTGAGTGACAGCACGTGTGCCTCGGGGGCGGGGCCCAGGCTGAGAGCAGGAGTGCACGAACGGAGGCGCGGCCTGGGCTGAGTGACAGCACGTGCGGCCCGGGGGCGGGGCGGACATGGCCAGAAACAGCCTGGGGGGCGGGACGTAGGGGTCAGGCTGCTGTCCTGCGAGGCAGAGCTCTCGGGGTCCAGCGGTGAGATGAGGAAGCCTGCCAGAAAAGCCGGCGGTGGGTGGGGGCTGGGCTAGGAGTCCGAGAGGACTGAGTCACTCATCCATTCATTTTCCGTGTTGTTGCTCCCTGGATTCGCCAGTCTCACTCCTGCCTCTAAGCCTTTGCACTGGCTGTTCCCTCTGCCTGCAGTGCTCTTCCCGGGGCTGCTCCCCGCACCCAGGCATGTTGCTGGCCGCCTTGAGGGCTCTGTCTAATGGCCACTCCTGACCACCTGTCAGACACAGCACCCGCCTGGCACCTGGCGCACCTGGCATCTTGGGTCGCACTCTCTCCCCGTTGATCCTCGGGGCCCGCGCAGAGGAAGTCCCGGCACAGACCGAGCGGGGGATCGGCCCTCCCCACCCAGTGGGAGCCCTTCCTTTCCTTCCTGCTCTGGTTTGCGGGGTGGCCTCCCATTAGGTGGGCAGACCCAGCACGCAGGAATAGACGGTGGGGAGCGAAGAGCGGAGGAAGGACCCTGTGGGCGACGTGCCTTCTTCTGAGCGGGAGTGGGGAGTGTCCACGGAGCAGGCCCCGGGCCTCTGCTCTCCTGTCCAGGTCGTGGGCCGGTGGAGCAGGTGTGGTGCCATCTGCGCCCTTGGCCTGCTTGGCAGGAGGCCAGACTGCCTGCAGCAGGCCCTGGCAGCGACGGTCCCTGGCGCTCACTCCTCCAAGGTGGGGAGTTGGCGGGGAGCCCCTTCTGTCTCCAGGCTCTGAGGCCCCAGGCCTGGGGAGCAGCCCCTCAGGGCCACCGTCCTGCCTCTGAGGTTAGGGACCCTAAACGTGGGGGGGGCAGCCCTCTGAAGGCTTTGGGTTTCTGCCTCCTGGGACTAGTGTAGGGGGAGGTAGAAGAGGGCAGGCGGCTGAGCCCCCCTGGTTAACCTCAGGCAGTCTAACCAAGGGCGAGGGACGTGGCCCTGTGAGACCCCTTCCTCTCTCCCTCTCTGCCCGCCCTTCCTCCATGTTGCTCTTGGCCAATTGTCTCCCCCCCAACAATCTCTGGAGGGGGGAGGGTAAGCTAGGTCTGGTCACTGGTGAGTCCCAGGTGCAGGGAAGGGCTGCTGGGAAGGGGTGTGGTCCCCAGGCTGGTGAGCAATCCTTCCTGCCCATCCCCCCCAGGGGCAGGGAGGGGGTGGCCCTACTCCTGGGTTCCAGTCCTAGCTTGAGGCCTTGCCATGTTGCTCTCTGCACCACCCTCGGCTTCCCCTTCTCTCCACGGGAGGGGGTTGGGTTCCACGAGCATGGAGGTCTTGTCCAGGGCTGGTGCACCTCTGGCCAAAGGGCCAGTTCACTCTCCTTCCCAAAGGGGCACTGGCCCCTCCAGAAGAGCCCTCTAGTTTTCCCACAGGCGTGGGGCATCTTGCCCTCTGGACTCTCTGTCTTCTGCACCCCATGTCTGCAGCTCTGACCCCCCCACCCTGGGTCGCTCCCCTTCCCACAGCTCTGCACAGCCCCTTCGGGTGGGGCCCTTGGCGTTTGGCCGCCCTTGGGGAGCCATATCTTCTCCTCGACCCACGACCAGAACCCCGGCAAAGGCCAGGGCCGCTCCCGTGCCCCGCCCCCGGGCAGCACCCCTCTGGGGGTGCCTCCTCTGCCTCCAGCAGCCGACACCTTGGCTTTGGCCTTCTGTTCTGTGCCCAGGAGCGCAACACTTGGGAGCCCCCTGGGACGCCTGACCTGAAGATGTCCTTCCAGCCGCCAAGGGTGTGGGGAGCTTGCTCTGGGGGACAGACCAGGTCTCAGGGGCAGAGTGACTTGCCCGTCCCCGCTCGTACGCACTGAGCGTCTGCCTTGCTTCCTGCGAGGGGACTGCTGCCACGTCTACACTGCCCACAGCCCGGCAGGGGTTCCTGTGGTGTACAGACCCATTTTGCCGAAAACACCGCCCGGTGCGAACACAGCCCCTAGGGCTGCACCGGGGGGCACCTGCCCACCTGGGGCTCAGGCTGCCGCGGAGGGTGGGCACAGAGGGGAGGGGTCTGGAGGTGCTGAGGGAAGGAGGTGAGCCTGGGTACAGGGCGGGTTCCTGGTGGACATGCCCTGGGAGCCTGTGGTCATCTGCGTGGCGACCCCTGGGCAGCTGCGTATGACGACAGTGAAGTGCTCCCAGGCGCCGTTCCCACCCCGCATGCGGTGGTCTCTTGGGGCCCCTCACTTCAGAGGCAGGAACAGGGAGTCTGCAGGAGGCCAAGGTGACAGGTGGGTCCGGAGCCCAGGCCAGCCCTTCAGCAGTGGGGCCTGGGCTGGGGGTCAGGAGAGAGGCTGCCCCCGTGACCCCTTTCTGTCCTTCCACAGTTCCCACGCCCCAGGCTCCGGGGCTTTAGTGCTGAGAAAGTTCTGGTGGGGCTGCCCTCCCAGGGGAGTCTGAAAGCACCAACAAATCCTAAAGTGGAACATGGTGGAACAGCATAACGGGGAGTCCTCAAGGAGCCGGGCAAAGGTTGGCAAATGGGTGCAGAGTGTGGGGGGCTCCTCAAGCCCTGACCAGCCCCGGTGGCCTGGACGGGGAGTGCGGCCCTGCCGGGGGTTCCCATCCGTTGAATGTTGTCAGAAGGGACGGCAGCAGGGGTGGTGCCTGGGGCACGGGGCCTGGAGGAGAGGCTCCAGGGCGGGCTAGGCGGGGCTGGCCTGGGGAGGGCAGGGTGTCCCCGGCTGACCCAGGCCGCGCCTGCCCTCTGGTGGCCACAGGATGCACTGCAGACGGAGGCCGTCAGGTTTGGAGGGGGGCTTGTGTTTGTTCAGAAGGCCAGTGACAATCCCCCAAACACACACCGAGTGGCCACTCCCAAACTGTGTTTAAAGTCTTGGATGCTCAAAAACCACAGACGGATGGCCACAGACAGCAGACAGAAGAGAGGCTGGGGGGGCGGGCAGGGCGCCCCACGGGCCCTCGCTCCTGGTCTCCCTCCAGGGCTGTCCGGGGCCTCCAAGCCCCCAGCCGCTGGGGCTGCGGTCCTGCCCTGCCCAGCAGCCCCCTGCCCTGCGGCTCCAATACGACAATGCAGATTCCGGCCAGGGAGCGGCCCGGGCCCCTGGACGCGGTTTCCTGTGTCCTTTAGGTGATAATCAGCCCTAGGGCCTGGGTGGGGGTGGGTCAGGGTGGCCAGGGAGGCCTGGTGTGCTCGCGGCTCCTGCCACCCCCTGGCACCAGCAGGGGGCAGTGTGGCTCCAGGGATGCCCTGGCCGAGGTGGCGGGGAGAGCGGGCTGGTCCTCCCACTTCTGGCCCACAGCTCGTCCCAGCTCTGCGCTCAGGGGCCAGCTGGGTGCGGTGATGGGTCCTTCTTGCCCCACGCTGGACACGCCTGTCCCTCCCCCAGGCTTCTCTGGAAATGGAGCCCCAAGGTGACCCTGCATCCCCTCACCCCTCCCAGGGCAAAGGGACCCCAGCATGGAGTCCTCGGCCTTCTTGCTCTCCCAGGAGGGATGAGGGAATGCGGGCCATAGGGTCAGCGCAGATTCCTGCCATGTCCACCCCAGAGACGGCCTTGGGCTGCCAGCCCCTCACCCACCCCTGGCTGGGCCCAGAGCAGCTTGTCTGAGGTTTTGCCTGGTGGCGGCCATAGGAGCCTGGACTCCTCCCTGTGGCTGGCCCGAATGTGCTGGGGCAGCCAGCCCAGCAAGGGCTCTGGGGCATGGCCTCTGTCACCCACCAGAGCCCCTAGCTCCAGAGGTCAGCCCAGGAGTGCTCAGGGGAACACCCTGGTCACAGTGATGGGGGCACAGAGACAGGCCAGAGAAAAGAGATCACCAGACGCAGATGGTCAAGTTTTAAAGGAATTTGTAAGCTGTTTGCAGAAGGTCAGTTTTTATGGAAAAACTCACTCCAATAAAAACTCACCAAGACAGGCCGGGGGGCCCATGCTCCCCAAGACCCTAGGGCAGGTGAGTAGCCCCCCCAATTCTGCTCATTCAGTCTCAGTGCTGAGGACCCAGGAGAGGGGACGGTGTGGGCAGGTGCCCTCTGAGCTGGGCAGGAAGGCGTGGGAGGCCAGGATGGGGAGTGCAGGCCAGAGACGCCTGGTGAAGCGCATGGGGGGCAAGGCGGTGTGAGACGCTTCTCAGGGCAGGTGCACCAGGCTGGGCCTCCTTCCCCAGTGTCTTCACTCCCAGATGGCCTGGCTGGTGGTCTGTGCCCAGTGGCGCTGGGGGTAATTGGCCTGGTTTTGGCACAGGGAGCAGGGAGCAGAGGGGACGTCCTCAAGGAGGGACCTGGAGGGTGCACCCATCGGGGTCTCGAGGAGCCTGAGGTTAAGCCCCATTTCTTCGGAGTTGCCTCAGTGAGTCTGTTTCCTGGCCAGTTCGCGGGGGCCCTGAGTGCAGCGCACACACACCCCTGAGTGCAGGCCCCGGGCTGCAGAGGGTCCCCACCTGCAAGAAGCTGGAGGGATGAGCTCCAGGCCAATGAGGACACCTAATGGCTGGTCCTTCCCGGCCGGGGAGGCAGGGAGGCGGGGCCGTCCCCTGGGCCCTGTGGGCTGCCTGCGGGGCTGCAGGCCGTGCCCAAGTCCCGGTGGTCACCCGTCCCCCCTCATCTATCTCAGCCTTCTGTGCACGCGGCCCCGAGAAGCTGCCAGCAGAACTGCCTGTCGGCCCCTCCTCAGTCCGGGTGGGAGAGAGGAGGGCGGGGAGGGGGTCGCTGAGCCAGCCCAGTCAGCACCGCCCCCGCGGCCCCCCAGCCCAGTCCACTCAGCCAGCCCTGGCACCACCGTCCTCCGATCAATATGAGTGGACTGGTGACAAATGCGGGAGTGGAGAATCCCAACAACTGGATGAATCACATGGACGATCATTCAGATGAAACCCGCCGTGGGAACAGGGTCCCTGTGGTCTGCTGGCACGTTTCATCTCGCCCTTCGTTTGGGGGCCTCTGGAGCTGGGGGCTCATGCGGGCAGTGCGGCCGCAGGGGCTATGCCGATGGGCAGGAATTTCCCACGCCAGTGACAGGGCCTACGAGACAGATGCGGGGCCACGGCCCTTCCCGTCGGAACTTCTCCTCCAGACGGATGGACTCGGGGCAGAAGGGCCAGGTTGGTGCAAGAGGGGGTGCCCGGCATGGGAGCCCCCACCACGCCCAGGATTGCAGGCTGCTGGGCAAGAGGCCGGGGCCACACCCGGTGAGTGGCCTCCCTGCCTCTTGGAGAGAGTCAGCACGTTTCAGCCGTTCTCCGTGGTGCCAATGCCCCTGCTCTCTCCCAGATGTGGGGGCCTGTGTGCATCTGTACAGGAGAAGTACCCCGACCCCGGCTCCCCTCACTCGGAGGCTCTGGTGGATGTCCAGGCTTGCCCAATGGTCAGTTCACGCTCACCCTCCCCTCTCCCCATCCCACCGGTTCCTCCCCTGTACTCTCCATTCAGGCTGCTGAGCTGGAAACCCTAGAACATTCCAGACTCCTCCTCCTCCAACTCCCATACTCAGCATCCCCAAGCTAGCACGCACCTCCTGTCCTTTGGCCCTTCTGGCCCTCCTGTGATCCCGCCCCTGCCCCAGGCCCTCGGGGCTCTAAACTGGGCACCTGGCTTACTCCCAGCACCTTCCTCGGTTCCAGAGAGGCCCCAGGTTTCATTTCAGGCCACTACTCTGCCCCACTGCAGGTGTCCTGCCCTCCCCAGGCAAGGAGGCATGTGGCCAGCCAGGGTCTAGTACCTCATCCCCCTGAGTGAGTCTCTTGGGGGCAGGACCGTACCCGGACTAGTTAAGTTTAACGAGTGACCACATCTGACACATAGGCCTCGGCCCCAGGTGTGTAAGGAGGGGACTTCCACAGATGCAGATTATGACTTTGCAGAAGTGCCGAGTCTCCTGTGACGCTCTCCCCTTCGGGGGATGGTCTAAACGTGGGTGGACGGCCTGTGGGCAGACGTGCCTTCACCTGGAGGCTGACCCTGTCCTTGGCCTCTCCCTGGCCAGTGGCTCCGTTCCTGCTTGGAACGAAGTCATGGGTGGTGGCCAAAGGTCTGTGGCTATTGAGAGAAGCAAGATTCAGAACTCTCTAGAGAGCTTGCCCCACTAGCTGCTTCAACAAGATAAACCGAGGCCTCTGCTGAGCTCTGGGCATGTCAGCTAGGGTGCTGAGGGTCCGGCTTGCTCCTCTCTGCACAGAAGTGGGGCTGACTTTAGTGACCCCAGTGCAGGTGAGCCGAGTGCACTCCAGTGTAGGTCTCTACCTAAAGAGGAGCATCTCTGTCCGCGGGGCTCTCCAGCAACAGGGAAGACATAGGAGCCAGAGCTGCTCATCTGAGCGAGGCTCACACTCGCTGGGGGTCTCCATTGTGGACATGCACCATAATGTCAAGGACAAAGAAAACCTCAACAGCACCAGAAAAAAAGGGCCCATGACCTCGGAGGACATGGAGGCCCAAGGTGCCAGAAGCTGAGGCGCGGATAAGTGTCTTCCCATAACCAGGCAGCCCGTCATTTAAGAGTGAGGACAAAACACTCAGATACGTGGAGGCGAAGCGGGCTGACCTCAGAGATGCTTACAAAAACAACAGTCGTAGAGCATTATTTATTTCAAGGAAATTTGCTGAGCCCCAAAATTGAGAAAATGTCACTAAATTTATCCACTGACTGTAAAAACAAAGCCTATTAATTTTGTTTCCAAAGCAAAACAAGGCTGAAACTCTAGAGGCAGGTATCAGGATCATAGCGGAGCAGGGAGGAAGCTTACATGCCGGCCACAGGGTCCACATACTCTACAACTATAAACTTGGCTGGAAAAAGAACTATAAGTGTTATAGTCTGCTTTTGAAATTTTAAGGGTACTCAACAGAAATTCAGTATTTATTTATTTATTTACTTATTTACTTATTTATTATTTTAAGTCATCTCCATGCCCAACATGGAGCTCGACCTCATGACCCTGAGATCAAGAGTGGCACGCTCCACCAACGGAGCCAGACAGGCACCCCAGAAATTTAATTTACAATTTCCAAATAAGCAATGAGAAAAAAAATAGAGAAGGTCATTAAAACAACAAAAAAGAAGGCAAAACAAACCAAAAATCCGTAAGGTGGTAGGCAGAAAATGCAAATTGAGATTGTAGAAATAAGTTCATCAATCATCACAATAAATGGACTAAATTCAGCGACTAAATGACGGATTATCCACTGGATTTACAGGCCTGGGCTCCGCTTGTCACAGAAGACACACCTGAAACCACATGAACAGCGAAGTCACGGCACCAGGACAAGTGGTCTGAACACACACCCCCGACAGGGGAAGAGCAAGATTTCTCAGAAAAAGAAAACTGAAGGAAAAAACATGAATAGGGATAGAACTGCTAACCAACAATTCACCAAAAATTTATAATAATTGTGAATAAATGGGCACACGAAGGAAAGACGAACAAGTCCGTCATGTGGAGATTTTAACGGGCCGCTTCCTGGGGGACAAGGGTGACCCCAAGGTGATCCCGAGGCGACCACACTGTCACGTGTTCAATACTTGGCCACGTACGGGGCACAAAAGGCACCTTGGGTTTCTAAGAGCTGGGCCCACAGGCCTGTGCGCTCGGGATGCCGGGAGAGCAGGCGGAACATGGGGGACTGACAGGTGCTCCCAAGGAACTCATGGATGAAGAGATTAAGTCAAAATAGACATGACCACAGTTTGGAACCAGAAGTGCCACGTAACAAAGCCTGATGACACCTAAGCCCCGGGATGTATTTACAGGAACAAGCCGACAGCAGCCGGCCGGGGGGCCCAGCCGAAGCTGCGAGGAGAGGGCCTCAGTCAGCCCCCAGGAGGCAGGAGAGGAGGGTGACGGCGGACGTTACCAGCGCAAAAGAAACCGCGGTGAGGATGAGCGAACAGAAGGAAAAGGTACACAGACAAACTCCGGGAACATCAACCAGGGAGACGCGCAGTGCTGTGAGGGATAGGGCATGACAAGTCCCGCATCGGGCTCCCTGCAGGGGAGTCTGCTTCTTCCTCTCCTTCTCTCTCACTATCTCCGTTTCTCTCCCTCAAATAAGTAAGTAAAAAATCTTAAAAAACAGATTTTATTCATTTGAGAGAGTGTGCACAATGCACGAGTGGAGGGGGGCAGAGGGACAGAGAATCTCACGCAGACTCTGAGCTGAATGCAGAGCCCGACGCGGGGCTCGATCCCACCACCCTGAGACCGTAAGCTGAGCTCAGTCAGGCGCTTGACTGACTGAGCCCCCGGGGACCTCTCCAATAAGGTTTTTTTTTTTTTTTTTTTTTTTTTAAAGGAACTTAAAGCTGGTCTTAAAATTCAGATGGAAGAGCAGAGGGCCAAGAACAGCCAAGACTCTCCTGAAGAAGTACGTGGGAGCAGAGCCGCAGCCTAGGGACAGGGCGGAGTTCGGGCACAGCCTGGAGCTGGCACACCTGGGTGCTGGGCAGAGCGGAGGCCACGTGAGTTCTGTGGACAGATGGAAACACCAGCCATTCCACACGGAAAAAATCAGGGCCTTTCACACGACGTGTGAAAATAAATTTCCAATGAATTAAGGGCTTACAGGAACAAAGCAAAGCTTTGTAACTTTAGACGAACATATGGGAAAATGTATTTAAGAACTTGGGGTAGGAAAGGATTTTTTATTTTTATTATTTTTTAAAGATTTTATTCATTCATTTGAGAGAGAATGAGAGTGAGAAAGAGAGAGCACATGAGAGCAGGGAGGGTCAGAGGGAGAAGCAGACTC
>NC_138384.1:694015-711969 GCF_054177405.1 Leptonychotes weddellii
CCCTCTGTCTCTGGCCCCCCCCGGTCACTGTCCACGGTCAGGGCCCCGCGGTGACCCTCGTCCCTCTGGCTCTGGCCCCCCCGGTCACTGTCCACGGTCAGGGCCCCGCGGTGACCCTCGTCCCTCTGGCTCTGGCCCCCCCGGTCACTGCACGGTCAGGGCCCCGCGGTGACCCTCGTCCCTCTGGCTCTGGCCCCCCAGCCATGTCCACGGTCAGGGCCCCGCGGTGACCCTCGTCCCTCTGGCTCTGGCCCCCGGGGGACAGCCCTGCTGCTGCAGCTCCAGGGTGCCCACCAGGTCTGCAGAGGCCCAGCCCAAACCCTTCTCCTTGGCACGCCCTATGCTGGCCTCCTACCCGCCTGCCGTCAAAGCTGATCCCAGCTCCTGGCTGCCCGGCTCCTCCCGCAGGTCCCAGGGACACATGGGCATCCCGGGGCCCCACCTCCTGCCCAGACCACCGTGCCCATGCCCTCTGTCACATGCCTGTGGGCAGCCCCACTGTTCAGCTGCTCTGTCATCTGACCTCACTCCTCAGACACAGTGTGTTTTACCCGGACTCCCTCTTCCTGGGACCCTGGACGGTCGCTTACCAAATGGCCCCGTGTGCTGGGCACCCCTCCTGGGATATCTGTCCAGAGGCCTGGCGGCAGGAACATGGCCAGTGGGAACCTGAGTGGGGCCACCGCCCTCCTCTTCCTCCTACTCAGGGGTGCAACCCCCTCGACCTCGTGGCACAGGGTCTGTCCACCTACCCATATCCGTGCCTTCACTGCAATTCTCCTCCAAGGACGTGTCCCGTGTAGTTGTGGCTGCGTTATGAATGCGGGCGTCATAATCCGATATTGATCTATTTGGTGAGCTCAGAGTTTACTGCGTTGTTCGCGTTTTAACAAAGGACGCGCTGTCCCCTGCAGGCAGGATGAAGGGCTGCTCTGACCTCTGGGGAACTCTGGGGAATACTGGCCCCAGAGAGCACAGCAGGACAGGGTGCCGGGGTCCCCGCGGAGTGTGTGCAGCTTGGGCTCCGGAGGTTCCAGAAGGGCCGCCTAGCGGCCGCGGCCATGCACACAGGACCGTGGCCCTGAGCAACCGACCAGAGACGCAGGGTCCACGAGGACAAAGACGGCACCACTGCGGCTGCCGAGGACACGGGGGGACGCGAGCCAGGTGTCCGGCGGCCCAGGGCAGGGGACGGCGCGGTCACCAGGGGCCCCAGAGGCGAGGTCACAACCAGGTCAGGGCCACACTAAAAACCAGAACCACAGTTTTCAAATCCACTTTTAGGGCTTGAATCTTTTTCAAAAACCTTTTTATGTGGAAACCCAACATAAAAGAGAAAAGGAGCTGGAGTTTTAGAGCATGAGCTGCTTCCAGGGGTTCTCGAAGTAACTTACGACCCGGCCTGCTCAGCCCAGGGGCTGGGGGGCACCGCAGGTACGGTGTAGGTGTGGGCGTGGTGCGTGCCCCCCACGGCGGCTGCTTCCACCCGTCAGACGCTGCTCTGTTTTCCACAGAGATGCTCTCCAACAAACGGGAGCACAGCCTGTCTCCAACACCCCTCCCCCGACGGGAACGCCAGGCTTCGCGCACCAGGACCTGGTTCTCGGCGCCGCCCGGCCTCAGCGGGCCCCGGAGCGCTCGCACCACTTCCTCCCTTGGGGGCACCTGGCTCCTGCCCTGGGCTGCGAGGGGAGGACGTGTCCCAGCCTCACCTGTGGTGGCCGGGGCCAGGGTGGCAGGCGGCTCTGCACACGGACACGCCTGGAGTCCAGTCCCCGGGCCCTCGTGGGGACTCAGCCCCCACCCGACACAAGGAGCATCTGTCCTGACCCTGAGGGCCCAGCACCAAGGACTCCTGGCCGGGTGTCCAGGGGAAGGTTCCAGGGGAGGCCCAGGGCACAGAGGGGAGACACGGAGGATCCGAACATGGACACCGGCGACCGTGGGCTGGCTGTGGGCCTGGGTGAGTCCCTGACCTTCGGGGACCCTGCGCTGTTGACCTGGCACTAGAGTGTTAGACATGAGGCCCGCGTGCCTGCCACTGAGTGGACATGGAGGTGATCGGTGGGCGCATGGCAGCCCGACCTGTGCTGACCCTCGGCTGCCCCAGTCCCACCATCAGCCTCAGTGCTGTCTGGCACAGCCCATGGACGAGCTGGGGGGCCAGGAGGTCTTAGGTGGGGGCCATGCTGGGGCCTCCACCTCCATGGACTGGGCTCCCAAGGAAGCAAAGCCCTCAGTCCTTGGTCAGAGCCAGAAAGGCCAGCCTCATGACACGAATAGGGAAACTGAGGTGGAAACGAGGCTGCCCATGTGGGTGTGGACCTCCACCATCTGGACGCACCAGGCATGCAGGCGGCCTCCCCTCTGCTCCCAGCAGGCACCCCGCCAGGCACGCTGGACCTGCCCACTGCCTTCAATAGGCTCCGCCCTAGGGTGGCCGACACCCTTGCAGGAGCCCCTCCAGGGGAACCAAAGGCGCCAACGGGCCGCTGACCAAGCTGCCAATGGCCAGCTCCCGGGGCACCTGCTCCTGGCTCTACTTGGGGAGTGGAGTGCAGGACGGCATGGGGCTGTCCAGCCAAGAGTCATGCCCTCAGGGAGCCGGCATGTGTGTGTGTGGATGCGAGGCAGTCCGAGCCCAGGGGGAACCTTCTGGAAGCCTCGTGACGCAGCAAGTGGGGCTGCATTCTGTGTCCTTAGAGGCACATGTTCCAAAGACAAATCAACGTCCTTCTGTGGTCTCCTTCGTCAAAGAGGACTATTAGTTTTTGAAAGTACTTGATATAAATCGTAACATAAACCAAATAATTATATAAACATTTTTGGGAATCAAAATGTTCAGTATTAAGACAGATACAGTGTCAAATCAGTGGGATTAAGTGAAGACCCCGCAGGGCTCAATCTGATTCTCCCCAGTGGCACGTGGCTCCCTAGTTACCACAAGGGAAGACCACGGACAGCCGGAAGCCTGGTCATGCGGTGTCGGGTGTGATGCTGAGGGCCGTCGCCCCGAGAAGAGCCGGATGGCGGGCAGCCTGCTCAGGAGACGGTGGCCCGAGTGTGTGTCCCAGCCTCAGGCAGGAGGATCGCGGGCTCGTCCCCCCGGAGAAAACACCACGCCTGGGGTCAGGCCTGGGGGTGGGGCAGGCCACACACAGGGCAGGGGTGGGGGGTGGTTAGGTGAATGGGCCCCGTGGGGCCTGGAGGGAGCGGCACAGAGAGACGGGTCAAGGGTCAAGGCTGAGCGGCGGCAAGGCCCTCGGTGGTAGCCACAGCCACCGCAGGGACAGGGGCCGCATGGCCGCAGACACAGACCACCTGGCTTACCCGTCACAGGAGCCTGCCAGGCCCTGGCCTAGAAGGTTCCTGTGGGGCCGCACGTCCCCCGGGGGGGCCACACAGGCAGCCCCAGGCCGTGGGATGCGTACACGCACGGGGCTGTTTGCCCGGTGTGCATGTGCAGACCCCGGGCAATGCTTGTGTTCTCTGCGGAGACGTTACTGAGTTTTGCTGGGAGACCTGCTGCCTGGGGGATGCTGGTGGGCACCGTGGGGGCCCATTTGGCGCCAGCGTGGGTGTGGCGGTGGGGACGGAGCAGAGGTCCGTCTGAAAACCAGCTCGGGGCTGAGCAGGCCTCGCCCTGGGACCTCCCTTCTGTCGGCCCCAGCTCGGTCCCCTCTGAGGTAGGGCTCTAGTTTACAGAGGATGCCAGCTCACTGGTGCCTGGCCTAGGGGCACCCTGGTCGCCCGGGTAGAACTGCCTGACGAGGTCCCTCTTGTTGATCTTCCCCATCTGGTTCCGCGGGATCTCCTCCACCAGCAGGAACTCCGAGGGCACAGCATACGGGGCCATGACGCCCCTGCGGAGACAAGCAGGGTCTGAGCGGCAGGAACTTGGGGCCCGGACGGCCCCCTCCCCATGGGACAGGCAGCCCGGTCCCCCAGGGCCCAAAGCCCAACCATATCTGGTGCCTGCCCCGGGAGGGCGTCTCTGCTGTGACTGCGAACCCGGAGGTGCCGCGGCCCATGTTCCAGGCCCACCCGTGGGCAGAGGACAAACCCTCCTCAGGGCCAGGCCTCCCAGAGCCAGGAGGAGCAGGTCCCACTCTCGGCTGGCTGTCACGACAGCAGGCCACAGCCAGATGGGTGGAGCAGGCAGGTGGGTAGGGCCAGGGGACCCTTGCAGAGCCCTGGGCATGGCAGCCACGGCCACGTGGGCTGGGGCCGCGCTCCGGGCAGAGCCCTGTGATAAGCAGTGGGAGGGGCTGGTCTGTGGGTCCGAGAGCTGCCCTGCGTCCCGCACTCCCACGAGGAGCCCCCATTAGATGGTGCGTTCTCCCGTGAGGGGCCACGTGGACGGGTCCTGCCACCCACAGGCTCTACTCAGAAACTCCTCCTTGGGCAGCAGGCACTGGTTCTCTCCTGAGGCCCTGTCCAAGCCACCTGCCCCTTGCCCTCCGACAGCCGCACATGGGGCCACATCCCCTTTGTAAGGAGAGCACAGCGTGCCACCAGGCAGGGGTGTGCCCGGGGCCAGGAGGCCGTGTGTGGCCCTCTGGGCTGCAAGCTGTGGGGGCAAGCTCAGCCACTGCGGAGGTATCGTGGTGAGCTCATGACACCCCACTGAACGCACCATCACCTTGGGGCGGCTCGTGCTGAAAGCAGCCAGCCACAGGCCAGCACGGGGCAGCTGGGGGTGCAGGTGAAGGCTTGTGAGGGGAGAGGGTGCCCCACCTACAGTCCTGGCAGCTGTGAGAGACGGCCGGCGGCCCACAAGGGTAGGACTGGGCTGGGCTTTGCTGGAACAAGCCACCAGGACTGTGCAAGGGACTCTGGCGGCATGGCGGGGCAGCGAGCCCCTGAGGCCCGATCAAGGAACGCACCCCTCTGAGCACCCCAGCCCCATGTCTCAGGGGTGTGTGGGCGGCTCTCCCCACGCCTGCTTCCCCTGCGGCCAGCCAGCAGCAGGCTGGTGCCAGGGCCCAGAGAGGGAGGCCCGAGGCGCCAGCCGCTCCCGGTGCTGGGCAGCCAGGTGAGCAGGCCACGGAGCATGGTTGCCCATCATCCAGAGAAAGCACCCTCAAGAATGAAGACCAAGTTCAAGGCATTTTCAGACAGAGACGCAGACAGTCCCCACGGGAGCAGACCGGCAGCAGAGACGAGCGGGAGGATGCCGAGGAGCCCGCGCCCGGGGGCAGGCTGGGACACGCGTCGTCTCCTGGGGACTGGACCCTCTCGGAGAGACGACCCGTGAACAGAAATACAGCTGACTCTTGAACAACACCAGTTTGAGTCGCATGAATCCACTTATATGTGGGTTTTTGGATAAATGCGGCAGAGGACTGAAAATGTGTTTGGTCTCCCTTGTGATTTTCTTCCCCTTTTCTTTGCTGCAACTTACCTTGCCGCACAAGAACACGAGACACGATATGCACAACGTACAAACTACGTTCGATCGACTGTTCTCGGTGAGCAGGTCAGTCTGCTCAAGGGTCAGCCGTGCTAAGAGCGTGGAGCGAGAACAGTAGAGGGTGTCGCCGGGGCCCGGGTCGGGGTGCAGACGGTGGTATGTGAGAGCAGGGCGTTATGAACCCTAACTTAGCAGCCACTTTTGAAAATAGGAACAAAAGCCACAGAAGTCAGAAACGATGTAGAAGTGTTAGGAAGGACGGCTGGGGGCCCCGGCATTTCCAAGAACAGCAGGCCGTGGACGCGGGGGCCTGACGACTCTGCCCGGGACGTGTTTGCACGGTGGACCCCATGCATTTAGACTCGCCTCAAGGCCAAGTTGAGCTGGTGTGAAAAAGCAGGCTTCTGGGGAAACATGGTCCACGGAGGAGGTGTCCTCCCGGGAGAAGGCGTGGCGGGCACAAAGTGAGGATGGAACACTAAGCCAAAGCCCACCACTCCTCCGTGGTCTCATCAGACATCAATTGTGGGTCAAGAGCACGGATCCTGGATTCTTCCCTGGTGTGTAAATCCCACGTCCCTTTCCAACTTGGTATCTGGGGCACAGAAGGGCAGTGGGTGGGCCGTGTCCTGGGTCCTGCAAACGTGGCGCTGTTGCCCTACTCCAGGCCACGCTCACCCCCTCAAGGGGACACTGGCTCTGGCCCGAGGAGCACAGACTGAGGGAGGAATCTTGAGAAAGGAAAACCACGGGAGCGCAGAGGTGACAAGGAGGGAGAGCACCTTCCCTAAGAGCCATGTCCGGAGAGGCAGAGTGAGGATCCAGAGTCCGACCTGGCCTCCATGGGCTGCGTGGCCTCAGCGTCCCCACCCAGTGATGGCCCAGCTTGAGGACACAGAGGCCTGGACGCTGGCCTCACCGTGGGACAGTCCTGGGGACGGCGGGTGGGCTGCCTGCCCTGACCTCCCAGGGGTGTCCCCCACCCCCACCCCAAGCGCAAAGCCCCCGCCTCAGGTCTTCCCGCGGCCTTGGTCACAAGCCTGACATGGGCGCACGCGGCTCCTGAGAGCGGACCCTGACTCTCTCGTGTGTGGTGTTTAATTGAAGCTGCAACAACGACTAGAATTTTCTTCTTTGTTGAACACCCTGCTCCAAGTGTGATTCTGCAAATCCAGGGGAAGCTAATCGCCCAGCTGTGCTGCCCCTTCATGAAATGAGGGGCTCCTGCTGTTGTGAAATCATGTTGGACGAGCCAAAAATATCTTTAGCGCTGAGGAGGGAGGCAAGTTGGGAAGGAAGGGGGTGCAGGGAGCGGGCAGAGGAAGGAGAAACTTCTCAGATTGGAAATAAAGAATTTGGGGGACATTACTAACAGCTTCCTTTCTGAGCTCGGGGCTGTGGCCACGCTGTCTGTCCCCCGGCCTCTGGCGTGACTGACCGTGGGGCACGACAGGCACAGGGAAGGGGGACTGTGCGTGTCGGCACGCAGAGAAAGCCCTGGGGCCATGGCACGTGGGCACAGAGGCTCTGGGGACGGTCTAGGGTAAGGTGAAGGTGAGCGCGCGGGGACGCATGGTGAGGGGACAGGCCTGCGGTGGGGGCACAGGCGAGGGGATCACCGTGGCCCCAGCTCCCAACGGCCACGTTCAGCACAGGGTGGGTGGGTGAGGGAGCAGGACGGGAGGCTCTCTGCCTTTGGATTCCTTCTGAAGCCGGGGGAGGACCCTGCAGCCTGTCCCATGGCTGGGGCTCCCACCCCGTGGTCCCGGCTCTGTCTGTCTCCCCGGTGACCGTTATAAAGCTTCCCTGCGGCCCTTTGTGTGTTGGGGGCAGCCTCGGGAATGGAATGTATCACCTGACCTTCCAGGCAACCCCCCGACCCTGAGATGGATGGTGGCAAGACCCGAGACCCTGCCTGCCTCCCCCGACCCCGGGACAGTCCACCCCCGACCTGTCCCTTCCTCCAGCCCCACGAATTCCCCTGCCTGCCCCTACCTTGCCCACTCTTTGAGCTCCCTGTGGGACAGCGAGTGTCCCTCCTGAAGGGTCACCACTGCAGTGAGCCGCTGGCCCCAAGTCATGTCTGGAACTCCAATCACAGCCACATCTGTGGACAGAAAGAATGCTGTGCTGACTGCCGCAGGCTGGGGACGCACCCAGAGGGGAGCATGGGGTCAGCATGGCTGGTCCTCCCGGGGACGGGGCGAGGCCCGGTCCCCACGGGTCTCCCGGCTGGAGCTCAGGGTGGGGCTGGCTTTCCTGCGTCTCTGCCCTCCCTGCACTGCCCCAGGGCTGGGGACAACCCGTGAGCCACGTGGGGGGGCCCCTGCCATCCCCAGGGTCCTCAGCCTGTGACCTGAGGTCAGGGGCAGGTCTGGGTGGGGTCCACACTTCCTGGACCAGCAACCACCGGTGGCCACTCCGGCACAACCAGGATGCTCAGCCCACGGCCACCGGGAACAAGACGGTGCTGCTGAGCCAACCAGCAGCAGCCCGCTCAGGCCGGGACCCCAGCCGCGGTACAGAGGTGGGGGGCGCATGGATGGCAGGCAGAGGGACCCCTCCTGTGTGTGCCCCAAGGGTGGGTCACCTGGTCCGGTTCTGTCGACAGTCAAACACAGCCGGAAGCACATCTGGAATGCTGCCAGAGGGTCAGGTCTGGACCCTGCTTGCTGTTGGAGGCCCTGCCACGGGCCAGGGGGCCACGTACCCGTGATGCTGGGGTGTGCCAGCAGCAGCCGCTCTACCTCCAGGGCGCTGACCTTGTAGCCACCACTCTTGATGATGTCCACGGACGTGCGGCCCCGGATCCAGTAGCTGCCGTCCTTAAACACGGCCGTGTCACCTGAGAAAAGGTGCTCTGGTCAGGACACGCGCCGGGCCCAGCATGTTTCGAGGGGCACCCACGTGGTGAGCAGCGCCCCCCACCCCCGTCACATGCTGGGCGCCTGTGTCTGGGGGCATCGATATCCCCACACGGTGACCCATGCTGGGGCCGGGGTGCACGTGGGCCGTTTCAGGACAAGGCGGCAAGCATGAAGCTCAACGGCTAAGACCTCAGCCTGTGGTCCAACCCCAGACGGCCCTGTGCAGACAGCAGCATCCCACAACGGCCGATGGGGGCCGCCTGTGAAGACCAGGCTCAGAGGCAGGACGGCCGGTGTGGTCACCACCCAGCTCGGCCCCTTCCCGCTCTTTCTCAGGCTCCTGCAATCAGAACAAGAATCGGCCGCCTCCTGCCATCCCACCGTGGGGTCCCAGCCACAGCAGGGTCCTAGTGGAGAGGACATCACTGCAGCCCCCCTTCACTCGTGGGGTCTCCCGGGCTGCAAGGCAGTCACACGGAGTCTCTGAAGGAGGACAAAGCCCTCCTGCCCCTCCACGTCAACTGTGTGGTTTCCTGTCATGCTTCCCCACGTGGCAGTCCCCTCGGAGACCCACCTGGTCCCCTCTCAGGCCATGCTGGGCGATGGGATGCTCACCAGGCATCCTAGCATGAGCAGGTGGTGGGGTGGGGGACAGCGAGGGCCAGCCCAGAACAGAGAGGGCGCAGGGGAGGCGGGCCTGAGTGTGTGCGCGCGCATGTGCATATGTGTGGACGCGTGTGGACGTACATGCGTGTGGACATGTGCATTGTGGAGGTGTGTGGACATGTGTGTGGACATGTACATGTGTGGACGTGTGCACGGACATGCATGTGGACATGTGCATGTGCGGACGTGTGTGGACGTACATGCGTGTGGACACGTGCATTGTGGAGGTGTGTGGACATGTGTGTGGACGTGTACATGTGTGGACGTGTGTGGACATACATGCGTGTGGACATGTGCATTGTGGAGGTGTGTGGACATGTGTGTGGACGTGTACATGTGTGGACGTGTGCGTGGACGTACATGCGTGTGGACATGTGTGTGCTCCCACAATGCACGCACGTGTGCGTGTGCCTGTGGGGACGCCCCCATCCAGCCCTCTGAGAACAGCGCTGGCGCCTCCCTGCCTATGCTCACACACCCGAGCCCCATGTTGGGTCATTAGCTGGAATAAATCATCGATGTTTCATTACGAGTCACGCCACCCACGCAGGAAGGCACCATCCATCATCTGCCACAGCCCAGGGCGTGATCCAGTCTATAAACGGGACAGATGCCTGTGCGTGGATGGGTGGCCGGCTTACTTATGGCGGCGTGGGAAGGCGAGGCTCTGAGGACAGGCCACGAGCGTGGTGGGTTCTCTCCTGCTGACAGGAAGCGGAGGCTTGCAAGTGCATCCTTGGAAAGGGCGTCGTGGCCCCAGGATGGGCTGCAGGGTGGCGGCTGGCGGGAAGTGGTGCAGGTGTGGAGGAGCAGGAGGGGCCACAGGGAGGCCTGGGGTGGACGAAGCCCGCCCTGGGTCCCGCGAGGCCCCCTGTGCTCCCCACTCCTGGGGTGCAGGCGCCGCTCTGGCTGCGTCCCCTCCCCACTGGACGGCTGCATGCTCTCTCCGGAGAGCTGTTCCTTAAAGGCACCAAGGGGCCCAGTCTAAGCTGTCACTGCCCTCCTGCTGCCGGACGGACACTGCACTAGCTCCGGGCCCTCTGGTGCCTTCCTGGACCTGCTCCCACCACCTCTACTTGCCCAGAGACCCAGCAGAGCGAGGGACCCTGCCCTGGGTTCAGGCTCCTGTCCCTGGTTTCCCTGCCGGAGACGCCCTGCACTGCCGAGACCACGGCTGCTGAGGCTGGGGGGCATCTCCCTGACGCGGCCCCTGCCCCCTGGGCTGCTCTTCCGGTCCTACCCTTAGCATCAGGAAAGGAGGCAGTAGGCTCTGGCTCATGTCCCCGGATGGGGGAGCACCACGTCTGCTCACTGTGAAGGGGTGAAGGGGACCGGAATGGGACTGCCCTGCTCTCCAGGGACCCCTCCCCACGCTGCCTGGAGACCCTCAGACGCCAGTTGTCTCAGTTCTGAATGAAGGACCACAGGGGCCGGGGAGCGCAGGCTGATCAGGGGACGCACTTGGAACTGAGGCCCGGTCCCAGAAACAAGGGCCCTCAACACCCCTTCCAGGCCTTTCTGCTCCATTTCCTTGGGTGTTGGCTGACACAGACGCTGAATCCCAGCACAGAGACGGTGGCTGGAGACCAGCGCTGTCCCCAAACTCCCATGAGTGTCTAACCCACGGGCAGCCCACCTCTGAAGGGCAGGACGTGCCCAGTGCCAGGATGGGGCTCAGAAAGAGGGGTCCTGGGCGGCGAGGGCGGAAGCCGTGTACAGAGCCCTGCCTGACATCCATGTGTGACAGCGCTGCCCGCCTGCCGTGCTCCTGGGCGGGACAGAGCCCCAAGCACAGCGTGGCAGGAATGGCTCGGGAGGCCACGCGGCTCCCTCAGCTTCCCCTGCGTCTCTGCGCACCTGAGTTGGCAGCTCCCAGGAGGGCGGGTTAAACAGACAGCAAGCGCCCAAACCCCAAAGACCCCGGAGCAGGCAACTTCAAGGTTTTGGATAAACTGAACAAAGCAGGAGGGGGGAACAGACGCGCTGCGGCATCTGAGGAGTGTGCGCAGTCCTGCGGACTCCGTGCGGCCTGGCGGCGCCTGCCATCCACGGCGGAAGAAACCCTCATGTGCCTCCCCGACGCAGCTGGGGGACAGACGGGGACAGTACCGGCCCGCTGCGCATGCTCACGCCCGGGGAGGCGGAGACACTCCTTGCCGAGCACACCCCCTCGTGTGCTCCCGCGGGGGCCCGGAGCCTTCCCTCTGGTGCCACGTGACACACGTCAGGCCCAGCCTCACCGTGGACACCAAGCTCCCTGCTCTGTGGCCAACGTCCGGCCCTGCCTCTGGGGAGATGCGGGCTGAGCCTGTTTTCAGGCAGTGACACCCAGCACGGGCCGGCTCCACACCACGGGGCTGCACCCCCTTCCGTGCTTCCCCAAGTGTCTGCCTCATGCAGGGTCTGGTGTGGAGCGGGGGGCCCAGCCGGGGGATGTGGAGGCCAAGGGAATCATGCTGAGGGAAGAAGGCCAATCCCCAAAGGCTACACTTGTCGGGTCTGTCTCTGTGCCACTCTGAACGACAAGCAGTGGGCTGGGGGGCGAGGGCCACAGACGTGGGGCCGCAGAGCAGCACGGACCTACATGTGTGCTGAGGATGGTGAGCAGAGCCCACACACAGGTGCACATACATGTGTAGGGCTGGGGGGCCCTGGACAAGCCCAGGGACGGGCTCTGGTGTCGTGCTGGTGACCAGGACGTGGACACTGGGGAATGGTGTGAAGGTGCAAGGGGCCACCCTACTCGCCATCTGCAGCTTCCTGCGAATCTCTACCTATTGCAAAGAAAGCGTTTTAAGAAACCGCTGTTTGGTTTGTGGAGAAGTCCTGCCTCCCCTGGGGGCTCACCCCCAAGTCAAGTCACTCCAGTGTCTGCAACACACTCTGACTAAACAATAATTTCAGAAAAGAATCTGTGTTAACTAAACTCACGACCAAAAGCAAGCACAAGAAACTGCCCACCGCGATGCTAATTAACGCGCCTGATGAGGCTGTCTGTCCGTCAGGTGTCAGCACCCCGCCCCTGCTGGAAAACACCTGCCCTGCTCTCCCGGGGATGCAGGGCGGCAGCTGAGAACCCAGCCTCCCACTCTGCTCCTGGCGCATGTCGGGCACCATCAGGCCCCCTGAGCCTGGCCCGGCTGCTCTGGCATCGCCCCAAGACAGGGCTGGGGGCTGGGGCAGGTAGGGGGCAGCTCATGGTGGGTCGACTACCCCCGGCCATGGGGCAGCTCGGCCTCCCAGGTGTCCTTCCTGCTTTCAGCCCCCACGTGTCGGCCAGGCTCCGGAGCAGAGAGAATCAGCCGGACAGCTCCCAGCATCGCAGGATACGGTGTCCCGAGCGCCAGCACGAGGAGGGACGTCAAAGTCAGGGCACCCAAGGCACTCGACTTGTCCGACGTGGACTCTGGGATGGAGAAGATTCTCTAGGACTCCGAAGAGGGGAAAGGTCGTACGGTGCCAGGAAGGACGACGTGGCTGCAGCTGGTAGAAGCGTGGAAGCCAGAAACCGAGAGAGCGTCTCGAACCCTGAACTCTACCTCGCCCGACCGAGCGAAGACGCTGCCAGACACCCACTCCCCGAAATGCACACCCCACACCTCTACTGTCAGGAGGCTCCTGGGGAATGCAGCGCGCAGACTGTGGAGCAGAAGGGAAGGAGGGAGCTGCAGGAGGAGCCTGGCGGGGCGGCGGGCCCGGGCGTCTCCCCCAAGCGGCAGGGTGGCACCCGGGTGCCTCACGCAGGGAACCGAGAGCGCAGAAGGACCACGGTCCCCATGAGGCTGCATCCACGGCCCCATGGTGCAGACACTGGGGGGACGGGTGTGGAGAGCAGCCTCAGAGCCAGGTGCGAATGGCCACTGGTCAGAGCCGCGGGTCTTCCAGCCATGCCCGCATCACTCCAATAAAACCCGAAAACTGACCCACACTCCTCTGCGCAGGGGTCTGGGACCGACATGGGAACAGCGCAGGGACCCCAGGAGCCAGCCCACAGGCAGCTGGAGCTCGACATCCAACCAAGGGAACGCGGCCTCACGTGGCCACTGGGTCACCGCGTCACTGCCCACGGAACAGGGTCCGAGACTAGCTTTATGAACGCAAAGCCTGACAAGGGGCAGGAGAGACCCAGGAGCGCAACCCCACGAGCCCTGGGAAACAAAGAACTCTGAAGCAAGATAAAACAACCAGACACGACACATCCAAACCTTCCGCTCACAGAAGGGGCCGCCAGTACCGGGGCCTAGCCAGCTGCAGACTGCACGGCCGGTCCCGCCAAGCATGCCCGGAGGGGCCCCGCTGCCTGGCACACCCTTCACGGTGACCCTGCCTCCGGGTCAGCGGGCGCACAGGTCGGTGACAGCCGTCCCCTCCGCGCACCCACACCCACTCACACGCAGCACGCGGCCTAGTTCCTAACTGCGCCTCGCTGGCCAAGACGGAAGATCTCCTTGTTGGAGGAGGAAAGCGGAACCCCAACTGCGGCGAGGCAGGAGGTGAGCAGACGCGGCCCGAGCGCCGCTGAGGCCTTCTCCATCGGAGGTGTGAAAGGTTAGCGTGTCACGCCGTGTCGCTGAGAGCGATGACGCTCACCGAGGGAGCACCAGAGGCCAGGCATCCAAGGAAGGAAGGAGCCCGCCCACAGGGGACAGCGGCCGGCGGCTGTGAGAACCACGCATGTGCAAGACGCGTTATCAGTTCATGTCACCGCTCTCCAGAACACGGTTTCTAAGGGCCTCCCGACAGCCGCTGCTGGACACCTGTGGACACGGGCGGGGTCCCCGCCCCGCACTTTATTAAAAACGCTGTGGCAGACGTCCATGCGCCCGGCTCTGCCCGCCTCTCGTCATTCCCTTTGGCCCAGAAACACTCCTGACCCACAGTCCCACCTGCAGGGGAAAGGACCTGCCTCACGGCAGCAAGGCCCAGCTTGGTCAGAATCTTTCAAATTCGGCGACAGGAGGCCATCTCTGTGTTTCTCTCCCACGGTGAGGAAGACCCCGTATCTTACATGTTTTTATGGCCAGCTTCTCTGCTCTCCTGGGATCTGCCCATCGCCAGGGCTGCCCGGGCCCCGTGAGCGTGCCTCTGGGGAGCATCCCCACGTGGGCGCCGATGCCCGCCAGGGCCCCCTCTGTCGCCCTGCTGTGATGTGTGTCTCTGGGAGTAACGTCACGTGCTTGCCCTGGAGGAAGGCAAGAACCTGCTGATGCTCTGGTGGATTTTCCCAGGGTCCTTGCTTCCCATCTCCTAAGTGCCCGCGACGTCCATGTCGTGACACTAAACAGTGCACGATGAAGGATTTTTAGAGCAAGTCAGAGGCCGTTCGTGTCCTTACGCTCAGTTAGCAGCAGCATCTGAGCTGAGTGGCAGGCGTCAAAGGAACTGTAAGGTCTGCTCAGCTCGGTCCCCATGTCCGTCTGTGTCCCCAGCTCCGTGTCCTCGTCTCCCTCATCTCTCATCATCTCCGTAGCCTCACCTCCGTCCCTTGTCCTCACCTCCATTCCATGCTCATCCTCGTGTCCTCACCTCCGTCCCGTGTCCTCACCTCCATGTCCTCTGTCCTCTGTCCTCTGCTCGGACAGCAAGGTCAACATAAAGGCCCGAGGGCGCCTGGCTCCTGGAATCACCTGTCCCCATGCCCTGGGCTCGTGTTGGTGCCCGTGGGCATGTCGAACAGCCTCTCTCTGGTCGTGGTGGTGCTCAAGTAAGAGCCAGAGGAGGGTCACCGTGGCTGTCGGCAGAGTTTCTGGGGGGAGACGCTGGGTCTCCTTTGTAGCAGCCGCGACCCCTGGGGGCTGGCAAGGAACTCCTTGCACATCTGGGGAAGGAGGACAGGGCAAGGCAGGGAGGGCAGGAGCGGCTGGTGACCTCTGTCCTCCCACCCAGGCGTGGACCTGGCCCTTCCCCGAGGCCCACGAGCAGCAGCTCTCCAGCTCCCGCCAGAACCCGCGGCAGGAGGGGCTGGCCAGAGAAAGGGTTAAGTTTAATTTACCCTGATTTCTATTTAATATCATGCTCTCCCTGCAGGCGCCGGCAGCTGCGAGCTGATTGCACCCGCTCATTATGCAGCCCCGTATCGCTAATGGCCCGTGACAAAGGCACACGGCTCCCAGGCCTCACCCCCGAGAGCCAATTAAACACACACACTCCCTTCCTGTTTGCAGCGCATTACAATGAAATTAAACTGAATTTCAAAATCATTTTCTCCTAAAGACATCTCTTTACAATAATTAATGCATGCTATTCCTTTTCAACTCAAATATTCATCAGCAGCATGACTGAATGTTTTAACGCTGACTGCCCCGCACTTTCCTTTGCTGCCGCCCGGCAAAGCTACAGGGCTTGGGTTCCTGTGCTTTTAAAGAAAAAAAACCCCTAAAGCTTTTATCTGAATTTAAAAATAAAAGGAGCTGGCCACAAAGCAAGTTAGGTTTCCACACAGGGACCATTCAGAGGCCGGCAGGAGGGACGTACAAGCCTGCACCTAAGGGACAATGATGGACAGGGGCCTGCCACTGTCACACCAGCTCGTGGGAACGCCGTGCTCACGATGGAAGCCAGGCATGTTAACATGCTGACCGCACCCTCACACGGACACCGGGCGTCCCGAAACAGGTGACCAGGGCTCCTGGGGCCCGACCACACGGAGCCCTCTGCTCCCGTCAGGGTTCCCGAGGTCCGGCCTTGCTCTGAAGGCTGACAGACGTCCACGCTGCACGCCCTTCCTAACCACCCGCGCACCGGCTTCCTGTGCCCAGCACAGAGGCTCAGGGGAGGCTGGACACTTCCCCCTGCAGCTGCCGGGACGCGCACTTCACAGGCACAGAGCAGAGAACCACAGACAGCTGCAGGACCACAGCGTGGACGTGAGACTGGCCGGGACCAGCAAGTCTGGACCCAGTGCCACCTGGCAGTGTGACAGGAAGGGGGCCCTCGACACCCCCCACCAGGAAGACCCTCCATCTGCCCCCTTCACACCCAACCCTCACCTGGCAGGCCTACACAGCACCCCGAGACTGCCGGGCCCATGCGGGTCCCTGCTCTGTCACTCGGTGACCTCAGGTCTGTGACAGCAGCAGATGAGAGTGGGCACGCGATCCCGCCCCCGAATCCATGCCAGTCTGAGCTCAGTGAGGTGCTCATGCGACCACTGTGTGGCCACGAGACTAGGGGCCACAGCCACCAGCCTTCTCCTAAGAGATGCGTGGCAGTCCCATGGCAGCCCGCTCCACCTGCTTGCAGCCTTTCTCCTCAGCTCTGCGCCCCACAGGACAGGGAATGAGGCCGGCTTCTGGCTCTGGGGCCGCATGTGGGGAGATGTGAAAGCAGGCCTTTCTTTTTAGAAAATATTGTCTTAAGATTACTATGAAATGATGCATTGTCAGCAACAAAGTTTTACACGTACAGACGGGCAAAAAGAAAAGGACCACCTACATGCCAGGAGCTCATTCTCAATGAGCTACAAACCTAATATTCAATATTCACAGTGTCTGCTGTAAAGTCCGTATTTCGGGACCACTGGGGCCAAGGAGGGGAGACAGGGGATCCTGAGCAGCTCTGGGTCCTGCTGGGAGGGCACCACCTGCACACCAAGCACAGGGCCCCAGGCGTAGCGTGGAGAGTAATGTAAGATGACCCAAAAGAAAGAGGAACCATGTTCTACCAGAACGACTTGGATCCTGGGGGTGGGGGGGTTGGGCAAGAAGGTTCATAAAGCAGGGGGCTCGGGGTAGGTGGTGGGGCGGGGAGGCTCTCTGACATCCAGGCCCTGCTGCTGCCTTCCTTCTAGAGGTTGTTGGGGCCCTGGGGGTAGGGTGAGGATGCAGCCTTGAAGACGGGAGACACAGAGTGCACTGCACCCCATCTCTGCCCTGGACAGAAGATTTTGGGGTGTCCGGGCCACCCCCTGCTGGCCTCCTCCTACCTGTCTTGAACCAGCCATCCCAGGTGAAGGCGTCTTTCGTTTCTTCTGGTTTGTCCCAGTATTCTCGGAACACAGATGGCCCCCTGACCAAGAGCTCCCCTTCCTTCTCCTTGAACCCTGGGGTCACCTGTAGCATGGGAGAGAGCAGACACCTCTCAGGATGGGGACTCCACCTGCCTTCCTTGTGACCCCCCCAACGACCACACCCTCTTCTGAAATTTGTTGGAAATGACTGAAAAATGCATCTTGCAACGCGGGAACTCAATCAGACGGTTAGGAGTGGTGTCGGCCCCATCATGGCGGGGAGCTGTGTGTCACCGCATTCGTCCTCTAGACTCGAAGCCATGAGTCACTGGCCCATGTCACAGGCGGCGCCTGGCTGGATTCGAGCTGCCCGTCCATGTCTCAAAGCTGTGCACAGAGCAAAGGTGACTGAACGGAGGCCAGGGACACTCTGTTCTGACTCATCAGCTCCCACCTGGAATGAACTTATTCTGGGGAAGAACCATCCCCCTCCTTCAAAACAAAAGCAGAGACCCTTCAAAAAAGGCTGTCAAACTGTCGGACTCATCTGTCTGAGGCCTGAACATAGCCCATACTTCTAAGGCTGACACAGTAGGTGGACAATCAGAGCCTGTCCCGCACCAGCAGCTCTCGGTTGATGCCACAGCCCACCTCCCACTTCAGGGCCCAGCCCGGCGCCCGCCATCCAGCCTGTGTGGAGGAGGTCTGTTTGTTTTCCAACCAAAGCAGACTTTATTTGAACTTCACCCGTTTCCCCACTGCTGCCCTTTATCTGATCCACTGCCAAGGTCAGACTGTTCTCGCCAGAGATGGGGGACCTACTTCCAAGCATCGGCCCTGAATCCCAGATCCAGTGAAAGTAATGTTCAGGGAGCGCCTGGGTGGCTCAGTCATTAAGCATCTGCCTTCGGCTCAGGTCATGATCCCAGGGTCCTGAGATCGAGTCCCACACCGGGCTCCCTGCTCAGCGGGGAGTCTGCTTCTCCCTGTGCCTGGCGCTCCCCCTGCTTGTGCGCTCGCGCTATGACAAATAAATAAAAATCTTTTTTTTTTTTTTTTT
>NC_138384.1:712469-729757 GCF_054177405.1 Leptonychotes weddellii
CCCTCATTTTTTGGTAATCTTAAACACAGAAAGCGGTTCTTGTGTTTTGAGGTGCTCCGGCCAAAAGTGGGCAGTGAGGACACACCTGTGCACACCCTGCCCTAGAGGCCCCCACGCCGCGGCTCCCACCCGAGGCCTGCGTGTCACGTGCTCTGCTCCCCCTCCCCAACTCTGCAGACACCCTGATACACATTCAGCCTGAAGACACTCCCCCTCCCCCACCCAGATGCCAATTTCTCAGATCCCAGAATGAACTTGGTCTGGGGCCACAGGTCTCCTGAGGCAGCATGTTTACCCCAAGGGAACAGTGTCCTGGGCAGGAGGGGTGACCCCACTGGGAACCCTGCCCTCACATGACCAGGATTCTGGGGAGCACCCTCCTGCCTCACATGGCTGGCGCAGCCTTGCCTGGCAGATCCCACAGCCCCACTCTGATTTAGTGCCTTGGGCAGAAATCGCTCCCTCCCCGCACCCCCGGCAAGAGGTGGAGATCCTGGGGAGTTAGCCAGAGGGAATCCACGGAGACATGGGAGAGACAGCCTCATCAACAGTCACTTTGTTCTTCAGGCCGCGATGGCCTGCCCACCTTCCCACCTGCCCTCACGTCACTGCCATCTCACCAGGCCCCATCACAGGGCACGGAGAGTCGGTCACCCCACAGCTGGCCCACGCCGGGCCCAGTGGGGTGACCTGCAGAGCCCAGGATCCCGGGCCGTCTAACACCACTACAGAAACCTGGGCCCTACTTCACAGAGATTTCTTAAACAGAAGCTATGAGACCTGTCCTAAGTCAAAATGGTGCAAAGCAAAGAAGCAATCACTGTTAATTTATACGGAAAAATTGTTGAGCATTTCCAGAACCCCCCAAAACCCGAGGCTTTTCTGATACCTTAGAATACATCTTGCTAACGGATGCACAAAATAAATCGAGACAAAGCACAGACGTTCACAGACACAAATGTGTATAAACCTGGAGCTTTGCAGGGAAGTTACTGCTTTAAGGAACCACATGATGGATTTTAAGTGGACAACTGTGTTACGTTGTATCTACTTATGCTCTGATTCTTCACTTGATACAGCAAAACTTTTACTAAACCAACAACCATCCCCCTCCAAATGCCTGTGACACAAATCCACACACTCACAGTGATAGTTAAGTGAGACGGGGTGCAGAGGGTGTGAGCCTGCCGCCCGCCAGTGTGCCCTTGTTACCCACACAGCAAGTGGGGAAGCTGAAGCGAGAGAGGCCCACGCGTCACCCACTCACCCACAACGCCTGGACCCTGCGCTGCTTTAGACACATTCTAGGGGCGACATTCTAGGGGGAGAGAAGAAATGCGCAGGACGCCGGGCCAGAGGTGGTAATGTAGGAGCAGGGTCAGAATAGGGGCTGCAGCGAGGAGGGCAGTGGCCTCGGGCCTCATGGCTGTGGGCACACTTATTAGAAGAGAGGCCTGAGCGTGGGAAGGTGAGGGGGACAGAGGCAAGGGGGCGCACACCACCTTTGGGGACGACGCCTGGGTTAGCGGGTTGTGAGGGCACCAGGTCCAGGTTAGTTGGGTGGGTTGGGGGGGGGTCAGGCCTGGGTTGGGGGGTGGGGGGCAGTGCTTCCTTCCTGTTCTTTCTTTGTGGTTCCTGGGTCTGTGGTTTGGGAAAGAAAAGGCCTGGTTGGTCTCATACTGCTGCCCCAAAGGGCATCCCTGCCACACCCACCAGGGGCACTCATGTCACTCCCAAATCAGGAGCTGGGACAGGGGGACTTGCGCAATGTCCACCAGTGTCGGCCATCAGCCACTGGGGCTCCAAGTCAGGGTTGGGCGGCCTCTCCCTCTGTTTAAAGAGCACCTGGAAGCTTAGGTCTCCAGAGCTCTGCCCCTGCCTCTTCCTGCCTATGCAACCAAGGTGAGGACTGGGGGACCCTGGGCAGCATGGCTGTGGCTCCCGAGAAAGCCTGAAGAAAGCCTGGCTGGAGCCAAAGGGCTGTGCTGGGGAGGCGAGAGCAGGGCACCATCTTTGCTGTGTCGAGTGCCCCCAGTCCTTGGAAGTCCTCCAAGGGGATGGAGGATTCGGGGAGGCGGGCAGTTTGCATTCTGCAAGGACCCCACTGTGCTGTGGCCCCTGCCAGGATGCTCCCTGCTGAGCAGCCCCACAGCCTCAGGTGCTCCCCCTCCCCCAGCCCATTCGTCCAGGCCAGGGCAGCCATCCGGTCAGGGTTGAGGAGAACAGGGCCCTGGGTCAGAGCCCTGCCAAGAAGGGGCAAGTGCATGGCGGGGGGGACCATCCATCAGGCCTGCCGGGAGGCCTTTACGTCTAGAACATGTACAGTGCCCCAGACTGCTGCCCTGAAAGGCATCTTCAAGCTGCAGATTCTCTGTTCCCCTAAAACCTCCCAGGATCCTGCAGCTCCGAAACAAAACACAAACAATGAAGGCAGAGCTGTGGCGGCTGAAGGAGTGGACAAAAGGCCCAGAGCCCTCCCAGAGCTGTGCCCTGGGCTCTTGGGACAGGTCCGAAGTGACCACCTTGGCCCGAGGGCCTCCACCTCTGTTGTCCTGTCAATGGCTACTCCTTCTCTAAACTCCCCCACAACCGGCTGTCAGCAAACAGGCTCACTGGGTCATACACAGCGAGTTCCTTCTGGACTGAAACTCTAGCAGGAGCAAGAGAAGAAAGGGTCCCCTTCTTCATGCTCTGTCTTCCTGGGAGAGGTGTTCGTGTTGGCTGTGATGTCCCCATTGTGTGCTGGGCACTCCTGCATGTCCCCGGGGCAGGGCTCACACTGGTCCTCTTTCTCAGAGAACAAGACTGAGGGACAGAGAGGTGGAAGGTTGTCTAGGCTATGCTGCTCTCAAGAGCCTGTCCCCAGAGCCTCCTCCTTCCCACTCCCAACACCACCTGTGGGTTAAGGCTCTGGGCTGCGAGGGGTGGACGAGGCCTAAGGGAGGCAGAAAGGTGGACGCTGCTGGACGCTGGAGACCAAGGACCCTGGCTTTCCAGGGCCCCTTCATGAGGCAATGCAAGCTCTGAGCTGCTGGGCAGGGAACCTGGGTGCTCTTCCCAACAGACCCTCCGATGGGCCAGGAGCCTTCAAGCAGCTGGAGTACTAGGTGAGCGCTGGCTGGAGCGCGACCTCGGTCTCCTCCGGCTGGGGATGGTCCACCCTGTGGGACGGCCCCTGCACAGCCACCAACCCACACCAAGAGCCCGGTCTCAGGGGTGTCCTGGGCTCTTTGCTTTGACAATCTGGCCATTTGGTGTTTTGAGAACTAGTATGATGTGACCTCAACATTCTCTTTCCAACCTTTTCCCTGTGAATAAAAGCTCTAATCATCACATAAGTTATAGTGAAAATTAACAAAAATCTCAGGTCTCTCCCAAAGAGACAGTTCCCTGTGAAGCAAACAGTCAGCCAGCCGTGCAGGGTGGTGCCTCCCAGGACACATGCCTGGCAGCCCTCACCAAGGGCAGTCTGTGCAGCACCCAGCCTCGACCAAGACATATGGGAAACTGAGGCTTGCAGAGTGTCCAGCGGCAGGTGGGCACCTGACCAGGTCTTCTTCCCTGCAAAGCGGCATCCTCATCACTGCGCTCTGCTCAGCAGTGGGGGGCCCTGCCCTGCTGGCCTGGCTGGGTGGGGAAGGTACAGCATGCTGCAGAGATGCGCACATCGGGGACCGACAAAGGGCCCCCAGCTGGACCTCCCGCTCCAGAACAAAGGAAAGTTGGTGTGCTTGGCTGAGCAACGGACCTAAAACATCCTGTTCTAATCCACATGGATATGTCACCTCACATGGCAAAAGGGACTTTGCAAATGGGGTTAAGGCTTTTGAGAAAGGAGGGGACCCTGGACATGCAGGTGGACCTGATGTGATCACAGGGTCCACAGGAGGCGGGCAGAGCCTGGGGTGAGGTGGCCGCAAGCAAGGGCGCCGTGCGGCTAGATGTCAGAAACAGCAGGAATCGGCCTCTCCAGACGCAAGCGGCCCCGCCAACACCCCGACTTTCACTCCACAAGAAGGACTTCTGACATCACGACTGTCAGAGAATCAGCTGTGTTGTTTTAAGCCCCTCCAGTTTGGGATCATTTGTTACAGCAGCAACAGAGAACTTGCATAGCTGGCAAAGTCCACACTGCAGAGGAAGGCGCCACGGGCCCCCAGATCCAGCCACGGCGAGAGCCCGTCCCCAACTTACCAGCTGTGCGCTGAACTCGGGGAGCATCACACAGGTGGCCCCCACCCAGAGGGGACAGAGCAGCTTGTTGACGATGCCGTGCACGTGATGCAGCGGGAGGACGTGCAGGATCACATCGTCTTTACTCCACGCCCACTTGTGGACCAGCCCCAACACCTGTGGGACGACAGGACAGCCTCAGACGGGAGGGAAGCCACCAGGCCAGCGAGGCCTCCCCAGCTGGGAAGAGGAGCAGGGAGGCTCACGCTCTGGCGCCTGGCCCTTCACGGCATCTGAGGGGGACGGTGGCCACGTGCCCGAGGGTCTGTTGGCTCACTTGCAGACCCCCACGTCCAAGAACAGAGCTGGACAAGGCCAGGGCTTTGGTGTAGGGGGTCCCAAGTCCTCCGCATGCGCTCTTGGTGGCTCTTCCCCCAGGCAGTCGGAAGCGTGGTTTTGGCTCTAGCGGGCCCTGGATTCTGGGCATCTGCAGAGTCCAGGCCTGAATCCGAACGCCCGCCCTGCTCTGCCTGCCTGATTCTGGAACCTCCCTCAGCGCAGCTGAACGGTCGGTCACAGGACCTGGAGCCGGGTTTCCGCCACATCCTGAGCTTTGAGTAAGAAGCACCGTGAAACACGCCCATTGGAATCTTCTGGAAATCACCAGTGAGGACGCCACCTGCATGCCCCTGTGAACGCTGCGGGCAAACACACGTGACATACACACCCCCTTACAGGCACCAGTCAACAGATGGTCTCGCCAGACAAAACGTCTGCCTCGCAGGAGACAGAAAGCCTACCAATGAGGCCGTGCCTGCAGTCAGCCTGGACTCAGTTTACCCCTGCCGTGGGGACTGAATTAGGCTGAGACTCAATGGCACTGACCTCACACCTCATCTCTGCGGTTCTGAGCGTCTCTCTTACTGCTCCTAGCGTACGAGAGTCTGGATCGTACACACACACATTTTTTGGAAGCAGGGAGGACATAAATGACAGGTAAATAAAACAGCTGTGGAGCTTGGCTGAGATGCTAAGGCCACAGAACACGAAAATAGTGCCAAAACGTAGGCTCCGAGTCCTGTGCTCGGGTTTCCCAGTGCTAATCATACATCCTGAACGTTCGCTCCGCAGCTGCTTCCTCTGAAACCCTCACCATCGTGTATGGGCCACTCTGTCCTTCACTGGCTGCACGGCCCTGAGGAGCCCTCGGTGGGCCCCTAAGTCCTTCTTAGCCTGAGTGACCACCCCCGCCTTTCCCAGAGCCGTCCCCCACGGGTTAGCAGGACTGGTGGTCACTTCTGGCCACAGGCTTCTGGGAGGGCGGGCAGAACGGTGGCAGCTGGGGGCGGTCGCCTAGGAAAGGCGAGACAGACCACCCCCAGAAGCCCCAGCACGACAGCACGGGAGCACTCACCATGGCCCTGATGTTGTGGTGAGTGCTCAGGACACCCTTGGGCCTCCCCGTGGTCCCGCTGGTGTAGATGATCATGGCGCCTCGGTCTCTCCAGTTCCGCTCCCGCACCTCCCACTCCCCAGGCTCCTCAGCCGCCGCACCATAGACCGTGGGCGGGACAGGCAGCAGCGGGACCCCCAGCTTCCCGACCAGTGGGCGCAGGAGCTCCACGTACTCCTGGCCAGCGAGGACCACAGAGCTCCGGGAGTCCCGGATGAAACACTCCAGCTCGGCCCGGGGGTGCTTTCTGTATAGGGGGACAGCAATGCCTCCGCTCATCCATGAGGCCCACTGCGCGACCACGTAGGAGACATCGTTAGAGCACAGGAAGGAGACCCTCTCCTCCTGGAGGTCCCCGCCAGCACACTCGAGGAGACGGCACACCTCCTGGGACAGGCGGAGGCTGTGGTAGTAAAGGTCCTTGTACGTGTGGTGGCCATGCTGGTCAATGAGAGCAATCCTGTCCGCAAAGGCCAGGGCGCGGGTGAACACAGGGGCGCTCCTGTCAGCACAGGCGGCTGGGGCCGTGTGCAGGCGGCTGCTTCCTCCGCATCTCAAGGGGGCGGGCCGGTGGGAGGCCACAGCACAGAGCAGGCGCCGGAGGGACATCACTGGGTGGGGCAGCATCGCGGACACGTCCAGCTCGATGTACCTGGGGCGGGGCCGGAAGAGAGAGGAGCGCCAGTTACTGCCGCCGATCTGTTCTCACCTCCCCGCCAGACAGAGCCTGCCCAACCTCATTCACAAGGTAACCTCCCCACACAGGAGGCCCTACACACCGTACGGCACCGTCCGGATTTAGGGCCCAACATTCCACCTTTTATTTACTCTCAGCAACAGATTTCAAAAATATACAAGATTCTAAAACAATGAAACTCGGTAAAACCAAGGAAAAGCAAATTCAATGCCCTTGAAGTAAATTCTGAAGAATGGTTTTTTTAAAAAATCTGAGCTGGAAAATCACTAGCCAAGAGGGGAAAGCCCTGAGGGCTGCTGAGCACCCATTCGCTGTCCATCCAGCACTCGCGGGCTGCTGAGCACCCATTCGCTGTCCATCCGGCACTCGTGGCTCAGTACACGGCCTGCTTCTGTTCCGTGCACTTCCAACGGGAGGGCATTCGGAAACACGGTGGCATGCAGAGTCTCGAAGTGCGTGTACGCGTCTCCGGGGTGTCAGTCTGGCTTTAAACTGAATCCTGACTCCTCCCTCCCCCTGCGAAGGGTGAGCCAGTCAGGGCCAGGCAGCGTCCTGCAGCGGGTCTGGCTCCGTGCCCACGTCCTGCTCGGGGACAGTGCCTCACGGGGACAGCCGTGGGCGTCAGCACTTAACAGGGATGGGTGCACACTTCCAAGATGGCTTCTGCAGGGACAGTTCAATTCCAGAGGCCGGGAGCCCGCCTGCTACCCTGGACTCTGCCTCCAGCGTAACCGGCAGGCTCCTTCCCAGAGCCAGGGCGGACCGCAGGGTCAGTAACAACCCTTCGCTCTGGTTTGAAATCCCCCGTTCCACAGTTCCTTCAGGGGTCGCTCTTCCCCACCATCACCTCTGGTGCTCAGAGGGTCACTGCCTCCCTCCCTGGGCACAACCCCGGACCTCAGCACCTTTCTGGGCTCCGCGACTCACTTGTCCCCGGGGATTTCTAACGAGACCACTCGACACTGACAGTGAAAACGCACCCCCCATGCTACGACGTGTTTGCACCTCTCAACCTCACCTTCAAGCACCCTGTTCAGGAAACAAGGACACCACCTTTGACCCTATCTCACACGGAAGAAAAGTCAAGGTTGCTCAGCCCCCAAGTCCCAGACAGAGCCCAGCCTGGGCCTTCCCTCCCCCAGCCAAGCACAGCAGAGCCGGCAGCCGCGTCCACCCATGGACGGCATGCCCGCCGCTCCCACGGGGGCCAGGCACGGGGACCCCAGAGGGCACCTCTGAATGCCACCGGCTGACGGGACGCCTGCCGGCCAACAACACAGCAAAACGGAAGCCACAAGTCTTCTTTCCGACAGGCCCAGCAGAACAGAGACGCGCAGGAATGACCTGGGCAGGGGGGCGGGAGGCCAGGCACCCCTGCTGCCTCCCTCCCGCTCGGTCTCCCAAGCCCTCCCCCTGCTCAGATCCACACTTTTCTCTCTCCCAATAACTTGCTACAGGGGAAAGCTAATGTGTTATTGTTTGTTATGAGCACTAAACAGTTTTGTTCTCTGTTCTTAATTTAAGAACAGATTATACGCAACACTTTATAATTACCTAACAAAACAAACAAGCTGCAGGGCAGGAAAAACTGCCGGGAACAGGGTTATGCCTGGAACGCCAGCCCCACAGCGTGGAGAGGCTCCAGCTCCGGCCATGTGGGAGGAGACCCCGCAGCCGCTGAGGACCCTCTCAGCCGCCGCTGTATGCTCCGAGGTCCTGTGCGAATATTCCTCAACGCTCCACAGCCTCCACCGAATGGTCGGTTCTCAAATGCACTAGACCCACTCTATTTCCAGATGAAAGAGGCAGTCATCAAAACCCGCAGTGTCCTACAACTTCTCTGTGCCCTTGTCCCGACCTCTACACAGAGTTCAGAGGTGGATTTGGGGCTGGTTCCACACCTCTGGACTTCTGTTACCATAGAGAAACCTGACACGTGGTAAGGAAACAGTAAATGTGATAAGCACGCCAGATATGCTAGTTTCGGAAAGAAAGAGAGCGGCTGAAGAGCAAACCCACATAGCCGAGACATGTTTCCTGTCCTCACTTCTCGCAGATCCTCCTGTTTGCCCTACAGGCGGTGGGAAAACAATACAAAACAAAGAGAGCCTGCAAACAGAAAACCTGCTACACGGCATTTCTGGCCAGATTCTTGCTGGGGAGAGTGCAAGAGAGACATTCCAGGGTGCTCGCTGGAGGGGACAGCATTCTCTGGGGTGCTAAGGAATAGGGCACCCCAGTGGCCGGAAACGGCTGCTTCTTCCACCCCTATCCCGGGAGGCATGAGAGGTGGTGCCAGACCCGCAGCTACAGAAATCGATGCCACTCTCCTTTCATCCACACCCGCGTCCACATCTGCCCCATAAGGGGCCTCCCCTCCAGGGTCTCAAAGAGCAGACACCTCCTGCCTCCCTCACTGGGAGAGGGGAACGTGCTGCCTGCTTCTCCAGGGACCCCAGGAGCGGCAGCATCCTGAGCCAGACGGCGGCGGTGAGAAGCTGGAGCCCGAGCACTTGCAACACAGAACAGGCAAACAGGGCTGACCCCACCTTCCTCCCGTGCGGGGCCTCGATGGCCTCCATAGCAGGGCTGGGGGTGGACGCCACAAGAGGCAGTCACAGCAACAGCCCCCAGGGAACCCGAGAGGGGAAGTCCCCTGCCTGAGACCTCAAAACAGCAGGAGAAGCAGTGATCCAAGCCCAGGCCTGGCTGGTCCCCCCACACCCCCAATTCGGCCATAGGACAAGCAGTGAGGAGCATCCACAATGGGGGGATGCCCAGAGACACTGACATCTGAGTCAACTCCACAGGCCCCGGCAGCCACAACCCAGGCTGCCCCCAGGACCTGGGGGTGGCCCCTCTGGCTAGGCGGGCCCCAGGGCATCAACTAAGCCCTCCAAAAGGGTAATTCAGCGTCACTTCCAAGATGGGACAAAAAACTCCAAAAAATACACACCCTTTGTTCCCATGGCTGTTCTCTTTAAAATGTGTCTTCAGAAAACAATCAGAGATGCACAGAGGGGATGCTCATGACAGCGTTATTTATGATACTGAAAACTGGGTCTAAACCAAAGGGTCCAGACGGGGTGTGTGGCGGTCAGTCGTGGAGGGCGTGTGCTGGCCTTTAGGTAGCGTCCTACAAGACCACCAAGGATGGGAAGGTAAACACCCAGGTGTTCATAAGGTTACAGGGATGCAGATGATTCCTGTCTTTTCCTAGCACTTACCAATTTTCTCCAATTTTTCTGAAATGAGCATGTATGACTTTTACAATCAGTCTTTTAATTTTTTTATTTTTTATTTTTTTTAAAGATTTTATTTATTTATTTGAGAGAGCGAGAATGAGAGAGAGTACATGAGAGCGGGGAGGGTCAGAGGGAGAAGCAGGCTCCTAGCTGAGCAGGGAGCCCGATGCGGGACTCGATCCCGGGACTCTGGGATCATGACCTGAGCCGAAGGCAGTTGCTGAACCAACTGAGCCACCCAGGCGCCCTACAATCAGTCTTTTTAAAAGCCTAATAAATATCATTTGTTTTTTAAAACTGGAGATGCTTCAACTTCAGTATTAGTATTTTCTTTTACACAGAAAAGACAAAAACATAAAAAATTTTGTTCCAGATGGTGGATCTACAGCATTCTTCTCTTGGTTAGAACTTCTGGTTCATAGACGGTTTGTGCGGACGTGACGTCGTCAGTCCTGCTACAGGGACACACGCACATGGGAGGCAGTGTGTCTGCAGCCAGCAGTCCGAGGAGTGTCTGGGCCAGGCGCTGGAGGCTGCAGGCTGGCTGTCTTGGGAGGGGCAGCGAGCTGCAGCTGCGGGGGAGGAGGGGCTGCTGGGCCCATGTTGTGGCAGGAAGGAGATGCGGGGCGCGTGCACCTGAGCTCACAGTGGGTAGTTCAGGAGAAGAGGCCCTCCCAGTGCTCAGCGGGGGGCCTCAACAAAAATAACTTTTAATTTGAGTAAATAGGGCCAGAGTCCTCCCCCGCCCAGAGAGGCTGCACTAATTTATTCTCCCACCAAACATGTGGGAGCATGGGGCCATCCCTTCAAAACAGCTTTAAGTCACTCAGGTATGTGACCCTGAACTCACTCCCTCATAAAAAAAAGGGGATCAGGGCCCTGCCTTGAACAAGCAAAAACATCAATCTATTCAGGGCAGATGACTGTGTGTCTCCCTCCCAAACACCTCTGGACCCCTCAGGAAGAGAGCCCCACCTTCGACCACGGGGCCTTTGGTTGTGGGGTTCCCTGTCACCCCCAGCGGCACAGCCTGGAGGGACACGGCCACCAAGTACATGCAATTAGGCCACGGGTTTTCGCTGTCTCAGTTACCCAGCTTCACAAAACTGCTCTCAACATGCCAGCCGGCCCAGGATAAGCAGCATCACTGTGCGGCGATGCGACAGAAGCTCAGCCAAAACCACAGAAATCTGCCTTTTGGGGAGCCGGGCCAGCCCTCCTCCCAGAGGGGGACATGCTGCTCTCAGATTCCACAGGCGCCCGGCCAGAAACGTGGCAGACTGGGTATCCTGACATCCAGACTCTCAGGCAGACCACCAGAGCACGTGGGCCTTGCAGAAGGCTTGCCCGACACAGGGTGGCACCTGTGGTCTCAGACTCACACACACCTGGACATCTGCTCCTCCCTTCCTAGTTTCTTCACGTGTGTAAGCCTTCCCGTCCCACCTGTAATAACAAGACCAGTGCAGGGACAGACGGCCCGGCCGCACAGAAGGGGGACCGATGGCTGCACCATCCCTAGCACGGTGCTCACCGGGGAGCCCCACGACAAAGATCAATTCATAAGAGTGATACTTGCATTCAAACGAAGGTGGCTGGTTTCGAAATGAATCAAATGGCACCTGACGGGCGACACCGGCCTGACCCCTCCACCCCCAGAACCCGAATATAAAGCAGAGCCCAGCACTTCCTGTGGTCTGCTGACTCTGAGGCCTGGGTGCAAGAGGGCCACATTCTCCTAACACCAAGCCTGCGGTTTCGGGGGCTTTTTTCAAGGTTATATTTTTAAGTGATGGACATTCACATTGCATTTACGAACACTGCATTCAAATCTAAACGCCATATGCTTAAACCTACATCCATATTAGGAAGTAAAACACCATCTCAAAAACGCCATCTGGAGGGATAAAGCTTGCTACCCCAGGTCCAGAGTTGACTCCACTGACTGAGCTGGCCTTGAAGGGCGCTGGGGCATGGGCCCTCTCGTCCCAGCGGTCACCTCCCAGGGCCCCCCCAGTGCCCGCTGGTGGCACTGCTGCTCCTGGGCCCCACCTGGGCCCCAGCACAAACATCTCCCCTCGGGGGGCTGCGCTTCCACAGCTCCCCACAGGACAGCTCTGACTTCTCACCCCTTCCCTTTCCAGCAAAGTCTTCAGCACCCTCCAAACCTGTCACTGTCTCCCCTGCCTCCCAGAAGGTGGCTGCTCACAGGGCCTTTCAAGCACCTGGCCCTCCGCTGTCACCGCCGGTCCCCAGACCCGCCCGCCCGCAGAAGGGGGCCAGGCCCCCACGTGCGCAGGCGCACCCCACACCCGGCTGGCCCTCCGCTGTCACCGCCCGTCCCCAGACCCGCCGGCCTGCAAAAGGGGCCGGCCCCCACGTGCGCAGGCGCACCCCACACTCGGGCGCAAGGCGGCCCGAGCGGAACAGAAATGACTTTATTGCAGACGCGGGACATAAAGCGCCCCGGTAACGGGTAACGGAGGCTGAGGTCGGACCGACCGACCGCCCGACCCCCGCCCGCACAGCCCCCCGGGGCCGCGCCTCGGGCGGGGTCCCTGCACTTGGCACAGCACGTGACACAGGCCACCTGCGGCCACCGGGGCGGGGAGCCCTGCGCGGGGACACCTGCCGGGGCCCAGGGGGCGGCGGGCTCTACCTCGGCTGGCGGGGCACTCGCTCCTCCTCCTCCCGCGCGCGCTCCTCCTCCCGCTCCTCTTCGGGCCAGTCCGGAACCGGAACTGCGGCTGCGCGCGCACCCCGCGTCCGGCGCCCGAGCGCGTCCCCCGGCGCGAGCGGCTCTGCCGCGGCGGGTTCCGGGCGCCGCCGAGCCGAGGTGTCGGCTTCGGTGTGGCCTCGCTGCCTGGGCGCCCCGGTCCCGCGCGGGGCTGCCGCCGCGTCGCCACAGTCCACTGTGGCCTGCGGTGCGGGCGGGCCTCCTGGGAGGACGGCGCTGCCCTGGGGCGCGCGGCCTGGAGCAAACCCTCCGGACACGTGGGACAGAAAGACCGAGGGATGCAAAGGGCAGAGAAAGACAGGGAAATGGGCCCAAGCGGGAGGTCCTATTCGGAAAAGAGCGCGGCTTCGGGGAGGGAGAGAGGAAACAGAAAGAGACCGAGGAGAACCAGCAGGGCTACGGCTGGCTCCTGGGCGGAGGGCCGCAGAGGGCCCGGGCCGGGGAGGGCGCCTGGGCCGCAGCGGCTCAGCGGGCACAGGGTGGGCAGCGGGCACGGAGCGTGCGCAAGCAGATGCGAACTGCAGCCCGGACAGCTCGCTTGCGTGTTGGAGAGTCAGACACTTCCGCTGTTAGGCGCTGCATGTGGGTGTCCCCTAGAATTCTCAGGCTGGAACCTAACCCCCCATGTGATGCTATCAGCAGGTGGACCTCTGGGAGGTGCTCAGGCCATGAGGGACCTTCCTGCCTTGACAACAAGGGCCGGAGGGAGCTCCCTGGCCCTCTGGCTGCGCAAGGACGCAGCCAGACCGTTAACCAGCAAGCGGGTCCTCACCAGACACAGAGTCCACCCGTGCATTGGTCTCCCACTTCCAGCCTCTAGGACTGTCAGTTACAGCGGACTTCGGGCTCAGTCCTACAGACTCCTTCCATCCCAGCTCACATCCATTCCTGCTCCATTCTCCAAAATCCCTCAGGAGCCAGCCACCCCGGGGGGCCCTGGAAACCCTTACTTCACTCCAGATGACTGAGATAGCCCCGGCTGGTCCCCCTGCCGCCTGCTTCCAGTGGAAGCCTGAGTCAGATCCCAGCTTCCCCACTGGCCCTGCTCCCGCTCCTGGGGACCCCACCTCACAGGTGGGAGCGGCCATCCCTGGGAAGATGAATCTGGCAGATTATCTGGTGCGTGTACTCGAGATCTGAACAATCGAGGGAGAGTCTGGGCCTAGAAGAGGAACAATCACATAGAAAAGGGATGAAGAGAAAGGGTGACGATTCATACAGACAACACGGGAAGATGTGCAGCCAGGACAGAGAGATCATGTTGTTCTAGAAAGCTGTTCCCCACAGCACTTACAGACTCACAGCCGCGGAAACATTTACAAGGTACCCACTCCCCGCAAACGTTGATGTTGACTTAACCAAGTCTATGGCTGAGTCTTGGAGGGAGGGATGGGATGCAGGAAGGGTGCAGCTGGAGGGCCAGGTGTGGAGGGAGTGAGCAGGGAGTGTCCACCGCAGGGGAAGACAGTGACAGGGACACCCGTGGAGGCTGTTCAGGCACGTGGAGGGACGTAGCGTCACCTCTGGGCAGAAAGGGGGAGGGTGGTCCCTCAAACTGCATATAACTGTGATAAATAGACTATAAAATCATTTTTAAAGGGGGAGGGAACAAGGAAGCACTTCATGTAAACTCATGGCTCTTTTGAGCCTGCGGGAGCCCCCGCCCAGCATCGCCATGGTGGGTGGCTGTATTCTTGCCTCTGGCCCCCGAGCGAGGGTGCCCACCAGGCACAGTAAATCATCATTGCCCCACAGTGCTTCCACGGCCTCCCACTGGCCTCGTGGCAGTTCACGAGACAGCCAGGTGGTGTCTGGAGATGCCCACGAGCCCCCAGGCGTGTTCCAGGCACACGGATGTAGAGCCCCACCCTCCTGTAGCTCACGGGCTTGTGGCACGGCCGGGGGGGGGCGGGGAGTGAGTGGTGAGTACATGGGACACATGAACAAGGCACATGCCATGTGAGGTCATGGCCTGAATGTTTGTGTCCCCCAGAGTTCAGATGTTAAGAAGTGGGGTCTCGGCAAGGCAGTTAGGATAGATGAGGGCGTGAGGCAGAGCCCCCTGATGAGTCCCGGGAGAGCTTGCCTCGTTCTGCGCTGCGTGAGGTCAAGCAGGTGACGTCTCCCGGCCAGGACGCTGGCCCCCGCTGGTGCCCTGATATAGGCCTTGCGTCCTGCAGAACTGTGAGGAGCCAGTGGTTGCTGTTTATAAGGCCCCAGACTGGCATTTTGTTACAGCCGCCCAAGCTGGCCGAGGCTGACGGTAAGTGCTCTGAAGAAGAATCAAGCCCGCAAGGTGGCCTCGAAGGCTTTCAAAACGGAGGCCCTGGGACCGCTCTGAGGAGGTGCTTCCAGGCAGGGGTCCAAGGGCAGCGAGGCAAGGAGCTGTGTGACCGTCTGGCAAAGGGCTGCATTGTCCCTTGTCTCACGGATGAGGAAACAGGCGCAGAGAAGTCACAACGTCTGTCCACACTCACGCGCCTACCACGTGACGGAGCTGGGATTTCCCAAACACAGAACCCACGTCCTGCCCGCCTGCTGCATGACCACCTTGTCTGTGAGGCTGACGAACAACCAGACACACGTGTCCCTCTGCTTCCAATCAGACTCTACCTATATGCCAGACCAACAGCCTCCATAAAGAACGAGTCATCTCCACGAGCTGTGTCCTCGGAGATGCTCACAGCCGTGCTACTCCCCACCGCCACAAACCAGGAAACACCTCACATGTCCTACAGCGGGTGAATTAGGGGAGCGAAAGGGTAAGAGGGAAGCCATATAGAATCCTAGAATTGCTTACAACAACCTGTGATTGAATGAAAATAGCATGAAAGTACTTTCCGGGGCGCCTGGGTGGCTCCGTCAGTGAAGCGTCCGACTCTTGATTTCGGCTCAGGTCATGATCTCAGGGTCGTGAGATTGAGCCCTGTGTTGGGCTCCACACTCAGTGCAGAATCTGCTTGAGAGACTCTCTCTCTGCCCCTCCCCCTGCTCGTGCCTTCTCCCTCTAAATAAAATCTTCAAAAAAAATAAAAAAGTACTTTCTTAAATCTTAACATTTAAAGAATAGAACACAAGAGTGCACGTGTGGTAGGATTTCCCAGTGTGTGTGTGGACAGTGTGCAGGACAGCATGAGACATGGCAGCGGCCGTCCTGTGAAGGGGTGAGCTCCTGCAGGGCCCCCCCATGCTGCCCTGTGAGCCCATACACGCTCCCTGCAGCTTTGAGCTGGTAGGGAGCTGGCCCCACGTGTGAACGTGCTGAGTCCTACAGCTGGCAGGCCCATTCCAGCCTGGGGAAGGAGGGCCCCTCACCTCTCCTGGAGCTCCCCCAGAGGGAGGTCCCACCTGTTCCAAACCTGGGTGACCCGTAGATCTGACCCTGGGAGGAGGGGTGCCCTTGGGAGGGAGTCTTGGGTGGGCAGGGTGTCCGTGGGGCCGTGGGGCCCTGGCCTGCCCAGGCTGCTCCCCCATCTGACGGGGAGCCCCCACAAATGTAAGGGGGTGCTGTGGGTGTCTGGGGCCTCGCGTCTGCGGAACAGTAAGGGCAGCCCCACCTCCGTTCCTGGCGGAGTCCTGCTACAAGGACCTCGGGGCCAGGGCGTTCACAGCTACTCCTACACACTGACCGCTGTCACTGGTCACCAGCATCCTGGTCAGCAGCCCCTCCATGGATGCCCCGAAATGGGTGCTCGGGACGTGGATGTTGGAGTAATGGAGTGGCTCCTCCAGAAGGCAGATTGAAGAGGCCTCTGCGTGGGGTGAGTGGCACCCCAACAATGTGGGCAGAATCGGGTGCAGCCCAGCCTCACCCTGAGGCCCCCTGTCCACTCCCAACCCCCAGCCCTTCCCAGAGGAAACTGTTCCAGCCGGAGCATCCTGGGAACAAGCAGAGAGGTGTGGTAGGAGTATCACCCTCCTTCCCCTTGATTCTGTTCACACCTCCAGCTTAATGAGCCCAAACTGCTGGGGGTGCTTGGGTCACACCTTTTCACTTGATTAAAGCAAAACACAGATCTGTCTGGCAGCAGTTTCCACAGAAAGGGAACACATTCCCTCCCTGCTGTCGGCTCTCACGCGGCTGAACAGGGAGCGGGTGTTGGCTGAGGAGGGGTTCGACGGCCCTAGATGCACGTACAGGGGTGGGCTAGTCAGCAGTGGCTGGGGGGCCTGTTCCTATCCTGCCTGCGGCTGCCAGCCCCCCACTATCTGTGCCCACGCATGTCCCATCCCAAGCGATAGGGCTGGCCCGCGTCAACACCAGGTTTGGAAGAATGGCTACATGCGGCTTCTGCGTGAGGTCATACGAGGCATTAGGATTCCACCCTGCTCGCTGTCAGTCGCCCACTTGGGGGCCGCTGCCGCCACGTTGCAGGACGCTCAGCAGCCCCGTGGACAGGCCCACATGCGAGGCACTGAGGTCTCCCGCCCACAGCCACGGGAGCCGCCACCTTGGAATCGGCTCCTCCAGCCCCGGTCGGGCCTCCAGACGAGCCTGCAGCCCCTGCCAACCTTCCAGCACAAAATTGGTGGCCCGCCCCGCAGAGCCGCTCCTGGACTCCTGACCTCGGAAACCGTGTAAGATAATAAACACTTGTGATTTTAAGCCACTAAGATCGGGGGTCGTCTGAACAATAGAGAACGAACACACTGCTCCGATCAGTTAGAGATGTGTGACATTTGGCAAGTTAACCTCCGGTCTGTTTCCACCTGAGGTAAGAATGCCTACTTCCAAGGGATATTGTAAAAATTAAGATTTTCCACGTAAAACCTTTAGCACTGTGCCCACAATATGGCAACTGCTGAATAGTTTCCCTCACCGTCATAGAACATCTATATAAACATCTGCATCACAGAACAGGAAGGGGTCAGGAAGACCTCAGTCCAGACAGGTGGGTTCAGGGAAGGTGTTCTGGGAGCAGCGTCTGAATCGGTGCTTGCATGACAAGCAGGACATGAGGGGGGGGTGGGGCGAGGGGAGGC
>NC_138384.1:730257-736286 GCF_054177405.1 Leptonychotes weddellii
AAATAAAATCATGAATGGGTGTTGGATGTTGTCAAATGCTTTTTCTGCTTCTGCTGACATAATCACACAGTGTTTTTCTTCAGCCTGTTGATCAGCTATCTAATGTTGAACCAGCCTTGTGCAGGTGGGAGAAATCCTACGTGGGGCTTATTTTTATACATTGCTGGATTTGATTTGCTAATATTTTGTTGAGATTTTTTGCATCTAAATTCATGAGAGATATTGGTCTGTGGTTTCCTTGTTTTGTTCTGTCTTTGGTTTTTATAACCAGGTAATTGTGGCCTCAAAAATCTGTGGGAGAATGTTTCTTCTTCTTTTGTTTTCCAGAAGAATTTGAGAAAAATTAGTGTTAATTCTTGACAGAATTCCCAGTGAAAGCATGGAGACTTGGAAATTTATTTTTTGGTTATGAATTTGATTGCTTGAATGGTTATAGGGCTCTTCAGATGGTTTTTATCCTGTGGGTTTTTTGGTGGTGTGTGCTTTTCAAGGAACTGGTCCATTTCCTCCAAGGTGTCAAATGTTATGAGTGAGAAGTTTTTCATAATATTCCTTGATAAGCTTTTTTTTTTTTTTTTTTTGAGAGAGTGTGAGTGCGCTGTTGGGGGGGAAGGAGAGAGAACCCCAAGCAGGCTCCACGCCCAGCAGGGAGCTGGAGGCGGGGCTCGATCATGACCGAGTTGAAGTCAAGAGTCAGACGTCCAACCGACTGAGCCCCCTAGGAACCCTGATTCCTTGATAAGCTTTAGAGTGGCCCCTGACTCATCCTGGTGTCAGTATTTGAATCTTCTTTCATTCTAGTTTGGTCAATCTTGCTAAAGGCTTATCAATGTCACAGTAATGAACTTTCACATGAGAAAGAACAGTGCTGAAATGTGTAAAGTAGACTGGCTTGAAAAAATGTGGAAAAATTGACAGATACAGTATCAGTGGCCACACTTTAACACACTTCCCTCAGTTTTTGACTAATCAAATCAGCAAAAAAATAGATATAGAGGAACTGAGAAATATTATTAATTAAATTTATTAAGTAGATCTAAATTTAAACTCTGTGACCTACACTCAGGAAACACGTTCTTGCCGAGTTCCCTTGTAGCAAGTACTAAGACAGGTCACACTTTATGTGACATAGAAAGCCACGGTGGCCAGGGTGGCCAGCTTGTCCTGGTCGGCCTGGCACCACGGGATGCATGTCCTGGGCAGCCCCCCAGTCCTACTCCCCAGGATGGCTGGACGCCTCAGACGTCACCCAGGCAGGACTCAGACTGCAGTATGTCAAAATTAATAATTAACAGTTGAAGGCTTGTTACAATTCCCAGCTGGAATTTAAAACATAACCTAATTGACCAGAGGAAAGCAAAATTATCATTACAAAATATCGAAAAAATAACATACTGAAGTTTCTAGATGTTGACACATTCACTGCCATTAGTAACCACAGGGCCAAGGGCGTCCAGATCAGAGTGAAGACAATACACATAACCACCCGTTACAGGAGTTTATGAGCTGCTGAGACAGCACGCACAGTTCTGTATTGACGTACTCACTTTCTAGAAATACATTTGTTATCTAAACAGACCTAAAAAGGCAGAAAATCCAGACAAACCAATAATCACACCCAAAGAAGAAACTGAAAACAGAACTCAGGAGTTACTCCCAGGAGGGCACTAGGCTCAGAAGGCTTTACCGGCAAGCTCTTGTATGCAGACAAGGAAAATAGGTTCCTAATTTATTTTACGATGATCCCTTAACCCTGATATCAAAACCAAACAAAGAGACCCAAAAAGACAGGAAGCAGACTGCTCCTGGGTGGCTGCGATGGTGATGGTGACAGCCGGAAGCAAACACCAGAACCCGAGTGGGCTGTGTGCGGTGCCCGTGGCCAGTACTGCTCGGAAATCCGAGGGCCACTCGGCATCAGGACATCTATTTATGTTACGAGTAGTTACACGTTAGAGGAGAAAGCTCCATGTGAGGAGATTGTCGCCCACAACTTCTTTCGGGGTGGGGGGGCGAGTGTTCATTATTTTGCAACTTTTTGTTTGGAAATTTCAAATTACAGAAAATGTGGAGGAATAGCATAAAGAACGCACATTTGCCTTTCACCTAGTTTCCCTAATTATTAATATTTTCCTTTTTTTTTTTAAGATTTTATTTATTTATTTGACAGAGGGAGATACAGCGAGAGAGGGAACACAAGCAGGGGGAGCGGGAGAGGGAGAAGCAGGCTCCCCGATGAGCAGGGAGCCCGATGCGGGGCTCGATCCCAGGACCCCGGGACCATGACCTGAGCCGAAGGCAGACGCCCAATGACTGAGCCACCCAGGGCCCCTCCTCTGTTTCTTCCTCACCCTCTGTCTACGTGGACGTACTGTTTTTCTGAGCACTGGGTATAAGTTGCGACGAGCCGCCTCTTTACCCATAAATACTCCCTCTCTTAAGGAAACGCAACAACAGAGCTGGGATGTGGACCTGCACCCGGTAAGCCGGCAAACTTCCCCGATGGGCACAAAGTGAGGCTCGGAGACTCGCCCCCAAGCTCTGCAGTGGTGGCCCACGCCCCCACGCGCACGCCGGGGCACAAGGGCCTGCAGGCAGATCCGCACAGCAGTGCAGCTGGTGGGGCTCACCCCTTCCCCGCTCTGCACTTGGGGACCTGACGTCGGTGGCCTGACCTCTGCCACCCGGGGAGGACGTAAGGCCATGGAGACGGGCACATGCTGCCAAGCAGCACTTTGGTGTGCTCTCTGGAGGGCGCGCTTGCTAGCTCGCTGCCGCGGTGTGCGCACACCCCCAGGAGGGCTGTGTCGGGATCACACCGTGGGCGCCTGGCCTCCAAGCAGCAGCATTCCCGCGGGCAGACGGAGGCGGCGGCAGCGTGGCCTCAGGGGGATGCTGGGAGAACTGGCGACAGGTGAAGCCCACCGGTGGAGGCAGGGCCGACAGACAGACCTGTCCTCGTTTCCGGAGCTGGTGCTGCCAAGCAGGCCTCGGCACTGGTCCCGCGGAGTAACTGTGGGCCAGCTCCAGGGCGGCCATGTGGGGGCCTTCCCAGACGGCAGAGGCACCCCCACTGGCAGGCGGCAGCCGTGGCCCCCCCCGGCAGGAGCCAATGTCGGGGTCAGTGAGGGGACAGGGACGCCCTGCGCGTGGGGACCAGCCACCCTGCCTGGGAACACGCTCTCTGCTGCCTTACTCAAGCAGCCCCTGAAACCCCGGCCTCCAAACGGGCACGACAAAGGCCCTGCCCCCACACAGCTGCCATTTTAGTTGGGACGGTCACCAAAGACGACGGGTCAGTAAACAGACTGCGTAGGTAAAAATGAAGCAGGGCTGGAGGTGTGGGGCTGGCCGTGGGAGAAGGTCCTGCAAAGCTGACACTGTAGCAGAGACCTGGAAGAAGTGGGCGGGCGAGCCATGAGGATTTCTGGAGGAAGAGTCCTCCAGGCTGATGGGACCACATGTGCAAAGGCCCTGGGGCAGCAGCTGACAGCTCGTATTCCAGGAAGGCAGGAAAGGAGATGACATGCCTGCTATTAGTTTCCACCACTTCCTGTACTTGACATTTCCTCAGGTCTCTCAGGGCAAACTGGGGCAGAAAGGGACACAAGCTCTCCTGTCCTGCCCGGGTGGGAGAGACGGGGACACGCCAGGCTCTGGGGAAGCAGCACCCAACCCAGCACGTCGCTGCTCACACAGGGCCCCCCTCCCACCCACTCCCTCACCTGCAGAGGCACACAGCACGCCTCTGGGGTGCCCACTCGTGGGTCCAGACACACTCAGAGCCTGCAAGCCCACCCTACACTCAAGGGTAAAAACACTGTTTTTCACCCAAACTAGCACCTGCTCACCCAGCCTGTGAGTGCTGTCGTTATCCACCAGGGAAACGGGAGGTACATGAGGTCACAGAAGGGGGCAGCCCGTGTCCCCACACATGTGGCCGCCGCGTAGCCCCAGCACCAGGGCGGCTGCAGAGCTGCGGGCAAGCTGGGGGGCCCTGGTGAATGCCCCCCATGCAGCTGAACCACCGTAAGAAGCCCCTCTGCCGAGGCAGGCAGCACCAGGTGGTGCCTGGCCAGGGCTCCGGGGGCCAGGGGAGGCAGGTGTGACCCGGCCACACCCCCCACTCTGGTTGAGAGAGGCTAGGGCGACAGGCACGTGGTGTCCACTCAGTGGCCTCTGCAGGAGTGTACCAGGCCACACAGGCAGCAGCTATGGCCGGCCCTGCCAGGAGCCCCCAGTGGTGGATGAGGCACTGACCCAACTGGGGGTCCCCTGACCCAGCCCATCCATCAGGTGACAGGTGGAGCCCCAGGAGAGCTTGGGGGTGGGCAGACACGGGGGGAGGCTGAGCCTCTCGCAGCCGCACACACAGGCGCCCTGAGGCCGGGGCGTGGGGTCATTCCTGCTTGTGCGTGTCTGTCTGCCGCTGCGGGCCTGCCTTCCCGACAGGCTGCACTCCCCGACCCTGCACCCAGCAGGGCCCGTCCCAACCCCGTACTGGACGCCTGCTCGTTCACCCTCTTATGTTCCCATCTGCTCCCTGCAGCTCAGGGGTCAGCACGCCCATTTCAAGAGGATGTTGTGGAGCCTCCTGCTCTCACTTCCACCTGGACTGAGAACAGGGAAGGCCACGGAGAGGTTAGCAGACGGTCACAGTCTTGGCTCCCATGAGCACACCCAGAGAGCGTGGCAACTGCTCCAGTGACCACAGACCTCGGGCCCCATGGCCCCAGGGGCGCACCCAGCCCTGCCCGTCGCATCACACGCCGGAGGGGAAACGCGGCAGGTAGCCGGGCCCGGCGGGGGCTGGGCTGTGCACTCGCCCGCGGGGTGTGGGACTGCAGTGGGATGGCCGCCACGCCCGGCGTGGTTAGCCCGGATGGAGCAACGGGCCAGGCTCTGCTCCCACGCGGAAGGAGGCTGACGTGCCTGCAGGGAGGGAAAACGGTCAGGCCATCCAAAAAGGAGCCACAGGGGCCAAAAAATGGAAGGAAGCTCTGATGCAGGCCACAGCGTGGACGAGCCTGGAAAAGGCCATGCCAGAGAGAAGCGCGAATGGAAGATTCGGCAGATCCGGCCAGAAAGCGGGTCCGCGGGCTGGGGCTAGAAGTGTCTGGAACAGGTAGTGGCCTGCAACACTGTAAACGTGCCAGATGCCCCTGAACTGCACTTTCATATGGTTTCATGGTGACTTTCACGTTACGCGTATCTTACCATTTTTACAAAGGAGTGGTCGGGGAAGACCCCCTGAGGAGGGGGCATGGGAGAAGGGGGCACTGGGCCCTGTGGAGGAGGAGCAGGGGGCGGGAAAGGAGCAAGAATAGCTGCCACCTCAGCAGGAGCTGCTGGAATATTCTGGAAGCAGCCAGGAGAGGAGGAGAGCTGAGGGAGCACAGAAGGCCGCAGGAAGGCAGGGCTTCAGGGCCATTCCTCCCGGAACCTCTTCCAGTCCAGGGGCCTGGGCACACCCTATGGAGAGGAAGAGCCAGTGCCTAGAGATCAGAGGTTGCCCTTGGAGATCACCTCAGAGCCTAAACGCCAACTGTCACCAGGAGCAACCTGGATGGTACAGAGGGACACTGCCCAGGTTGAGCAGAGAAAGTGATGGTCTGAGAGAGGTGATATCTGAAAGAAGTGACATCTAAGGGGGTGATGACCTAAGGGGAGTGACATCTGAAGGGGGTGACAGCCAAGGGGGTGATGACCCAAGAGGGGTGATGACCCAGGGGAGTAACACCTGAGGACAGTGACATCTGAGCAGCGTGATGACCCAAGGGGGATGATTACCTGAGAGAGTGACAGCTGAGGGAGGTGACATCTGAAGGAAGTGACATCTGAAGGAAGAGACATCTGAGGGGGTGACAAGAGAAAGGTGATGACCTGAGGGAGGTGACATCTGAGGGAGGTGACGACCTGAGGGAGGTGACATCTGAAGGAGGTGACATCTGAGGGGGGTGATGACCTGAGGGAGGTGACGACCTGAGGGAGGTGACATCTGAAGGAGGTGACATCTGAGGGGGGTGATG
>NC_138384.1:736386-820813 GCF_054177405.1 Leptonychotes weddellii
GAGGTGACATCTGAGGGGGGTGATGACCTGAGGGGAGTGATGACCTGAGGGGGGTGACAACCTGAGGGAGGTGACATCTGAAGGAGGTGACATCTGAGGGGGGTGATGGCCTGAGGGAGGCGATCTCATCACAATGGGCCTTGATGGGTTTGTGAGGAGAGGGCTGGTGACAGCCACCGGAGCAGAAATCTCAGGCAAGTGCCATGTCCCTCTCTGCCTAAAGCTTCAGAGCCCAGGCAGGGAGGTTCCGGAAGGAGAGAGGCTTCTCCTTGGGAGAGAAGGCTTCTGGGCAGTGGAGCCTGGGTGGGCTTGGACCCCGGCGTCCCCTCGGTTCGGAGCTCTCCGGCAGTGGCTGGGCCTGGGCCTGGCGGGAGCATGGGCTGCGGCGGCCCCTCCTTCTTGTCCATGCGGAGCGTGAAGCGAATTAAGGTTGTCAAGTCCTTCAGTAATCAATAAGAAAAGACACGCCGAGAAGCAAAGCGATGCCCAAGGACACACAAGGCCACCAAGAGGCGTCCCCACAGGACAGGCGGCCGTCGGCTGCGGGTGTGGGGGAGGGGGCCCAGGTGAGGTCGTTGACTTTGACCCAGAGCCAGCCAGGGGCTCCCCCTCCCTGCGGGCTCTGGCGGGCCCCATGCTGGCCGCTAACCCCGGGCCCGTGAGCGGGGAGAGGATGGGGCGGCCCCTGGGCGACATCCACGGGCCCCTCTCTGCTGGAGGTCCGCCACAGCCACTCATGCCCACCAGGCGCCCTCCCCCGTGGCCCCCCACACCGGCTGCAGGCGGCCAGGCCCCGGCCCCCTCGCGGGCGCTGGGCGCTCCGCCAGACGCGCCCCTTCGGGAAGGGCTGGTGCCAGGCGTGGCCACCGCAGCAGCCGACGGGGGACAAGGGGCACCCGGCAGGAGGCTCCCCGGGGTGACACGGACTGGAGTTCCTGCTTCCCTTCCCGGTGGCTGCGTGGGAGGGAGGCGGCGGGCGGAGGAAGGCACGCGCCAGGCTGGGCTTCCAGGCTGGGCTTCCAGGCTGGCGCCGCCCGGCTCGCTGCCGCCCGCCCGCTCCCGGGCTTCCTTGGCTGGGGCCGCTCCTGACAGGAGGGATGCGTGTTGCCGGGGCGGGGGCTCGGCGTGTGTGCGTGTGCGAGGGAGTGCGTGTGTGTTCCAAATACAAAAAAAGCAGCAGCGGCAGCGTGGCTACGCTCAGCTGTGGGAGGCTGGCCGAGCTCCGTCCGTGCCAGTTCCCTCCGCGCCGCACCACGGGGGCCGGGAAGGGGGCGAGGTGTGGGGCCGGCTGCGGAGGGGGAGATGGACGCTTGCCACGCGGGCGGCAGGGCGGGGCGCGCGGGGCCAGGCTCGCAAACAAAACCCGCCGCCAGTCGCTGGCAGCCCGTCCCGGGAAGGCGGCAGCCGCTTGGCAAAGCAGCGGTGGAGGACTCGGCTGGGCGCAGGCGGACGCGGGCGGCAGGACAGGTAACAGGCGCGTGCGGCTCTCGGCCCGGGCGCGGGCTGCGCGGCGGGGTGGCCAGTAGCAACGGCTGCGCCCCATGGGGGTCTGGGCCCTCCTGAGTCCGGCCAGCGCAGGGGACCCCGTCAGCCTCCCCGAGCACCGTCCCAGGCACAGGAGACAGTCTGCCCCCCGGGGCCTGTTGGTTCAGTGCGGTGGCGGGGAGTCGTCCGGGTGGCACCGAGGCCGGGCAGGCCGGGCAGGCCGGGCTGCGCGGCGTGAGGGTTTGAGGGGACAGCCCCGGGCCCCCCACACAGCAGGACTTCTGGCTCTGGCGCTCGGGCCCCTCCCTCTGGGGCCTGGCCACCCTGCCTCATGTTTCAGAAGGTGTCCCCAGACATCCTTGAGTGTCTGCTGTTCCTTCTCGAAGGCCAAGCCGGGGCCCGGCGCTGGGAGGATGGGGAGGACGGACACGGCTGGAGTAGCTAGGAGGCCCCAGGGGAAGCGTCTCTGCTTCCCTCCCCCTTGGCTGCCCGGAGCCCCACAGACTGGCTTGGCACCACGGTGTGTGTGTGCAGGAGGTGGGACCGCAGCCAAACGTGCCCAATCAGCGGGAGCTTGGGCGGTGGTGCCAAGGAGCCCAGCTGCCAAGGGCATGGGGGGCAAGCTGCCCGCTGGGGAGCAGCCGTGCTTGCTGAGCAGAAAGGGCCAGGGCAGTGGGAGGTGGAGGAGGGCGCATGTGCGGTGGGCCGGTGCCAGGCCACCCCTCGGTGGGAGGGAGCCAGCGCGCCTTCCCCTTCCCCTGCCGCCAAGCATATCTGCCGAAGGGAGGCACGCGTCAGGCCGGGCACAGGAGCAGGGGACACCACTGCTGCTCCAGGGGCTCTGGACCGGATGCTCTGAGCTGCCAGTGTGGACCCAGAAAGAAGGGGCCACACAGGGAGGCCTGGGGCACGTGGCCGAGCAGGTGCGGGTGGAGGGCAGTCCCTGTGCTCTGGTCAGGGGTGGGACAGGGCTCGGCCAACTCCGGAGCTTGGGCTGCAGGAGCGTGAAAAGCCGAGTGAGGAGCCTGGCAGGAGCCAGAGCAGCCTCACCCTGGGAGGGCAGCAAGGGGTCTGGGCTGAGATGCAGGGACATCACGGGGGTGGGGGGACACACAGGTGCAGGAGCCCAGGGGACACGGGATCTGGCGTCAGGCTGGTGGATGTGGAACGCTCAGGCAGGGCTCAGGAGAGGCCCAGCCACGAAGACGCTCACGCAGAGGGGAGGGGCTCCAATGCACGACTATCCGCCTGGCTGGACGGGCAGCGGGGGTGAGGGGGCTCCCAGAACGAGGGCTGGCAGTGCAACCCGCCTTTCAGAGCTCTGGGTGGGCAGCTGCTCTGGGGCTCCCAGAGGCAAGCTCAATGGCTTTGGGTGCCGGCTGGCATCATGTCTGGGGTGTGCCACTTGGCGGGGGTGGTCCACGGTCTCCAGGCCTCAGTGTGGGTGGCTATGAGGTGGGCGGGCAGGTATGGACCAGACGGACGCTGTGGAGAGAGCCTCCCCAGGTGTTCTGGGACCACGCCCTGGCGCTAGCATAGGACTTTGGAGGCTGGGTGTGGGGGGGTCATTCTGTCCCCAGCCCTCAGGACTCGAACCCCTCCAGCAGGGTGGGCACTGGCCTGGCCCAGGTCGCCCCTGGCCTGAGCACTGAGCAGGGAATACCAGAAACCAAGGAGCTGTGGGCTGCCGTGACCGCCCCTCCGCCCCCGGCAATGAGGTGCAGGGACCCCCCGCCAACCACAGCTTGTTCCAGCGGCCACGGGCCTGGGCCGGGTAGGGCGGGTGGTGGGAGCCGCGCTGTGGAGGCTCAGGGGAAGCGAGCCAGGACGTCTGTCCTTACACAGGCAGGTCCCCGGAAACAGGGTGGGTGGCAGGGAGAGCCAGAGGGACCACAGGGTGGCCGGAGTCGAGCCGCCCTCAGCAGCAGAGCCAGTGCCCCCCGCTCACTGCTCCTGGCCCCCCCGCTTCCAAATTGCACAGTCCTGCTTCCCGCGTGGGCTCCCAGCTCCCTGGAGACTCCCGCCAGATGTTCCTCTCGGACACCACATTGCATCCGTAATGAAATACTCATGGAGCCTTTCCGCCTCTTGACAGTGCGCCCAGGCACCCAGCCTCGCAGCAGGGTCCCAGAATGAGCAGGCGCCTGCAAGCACGCCCCCCCCCCCGCCCCAAGCCCTGGCCACCTCCCGGGGGCACTGTCTGCCCCTCATGGGACCAGCCGTTCTGCTTGGCGGCTCCCTTCCATCATTTGCTCTGGTGTCCCATAGCCCCCTACCCCACGGCAACGAGACCTGACCCAGAGCCCACCGAAGTCCCTGCCGCTGTGTGCTGGCCACCAGTCAGAAGCTTTTCCTGGCACTTCAGTCACCTGCTGTCCATCTGCCCACCGTCTGTCTGTCCGTCATCATCAACTGAAAACCCACGCTTTGTGGGGCTCTACGCGTGGAGATCGAGGTTCATAACGTCTAGCCAAACAGACTCAACTCCGTGCTCTGGGCCAGACGCACGTGACGTCCCCCACATGCTGGTCATGTGAGGTGGCCCCCAGGCCCTTGCAGGGTCCATGGAGAACCACGACTGCTGTCTGCAGCCTCCGAGGGGCCAGCCTTGTGCCCCCACCTGTCTCCCCACCAGGTCCCTGAAACGCAATGGACAGGGCCAGTCACTGCTCCCTCCCAGCCTGGGGGGGTGGGTAGCGGGGACAGGAAGGCGGAGCCCGGATGCACCCGGCACAGGGGCCTGCTGGCTGAGTGGCCTCAGCAGGGGTCACTTCCCCAGTCCCCCAGCCCCCCAGCCCCCGCAAACTGCTCAGACAGGTGGGGCAGGTGCCCCACGGGCATGCGTCTTGGCCTGGAGTGAGGCGGGCTGCTGCACCAGCCGCCCGACCCCTAGCCCCCGCCGCAGCGTTCCATGAGACGGGACAGCTGCCCGAAGGCTGGGTTCAAGGCCCAAGCCCCTTGGGGTGCCTGTGGGTGGCTGCCCGGAACCGCCTCCCTGCTGAGCCCCAGACAGACAGATGCTCCCTGACGGTCCCGAGGCCGGCTGCCTGCTCCCTCCTGTCTGGCCTGGCCCCTCAGTATCTCTGCTCAGGCAGTGTCCACACTTGGGGAGCCCCACCCTCCTCTCCCCAAATCTGACTCAGTCTCCAGGCACCACAGTGTGCTTCACAGACCCGCGGCAGGGTCCACACGGCTGCGATGTTGGGGGCGGGGCCGCATGGCTGCGGTGTTTGGACTCGGGGGGCTGGAGGCGCCCAGACCAGCTCCACTCAGTCGGGGCGGGGGCAGAGGGGGTGCGGAGGGAGTGCCTGTCTGCTGTGCGAGCTCTCCCATCTTCGCCTTCCCCTCTGTAAAAGGGGATGATGCTTCCAGCCACGCTCAAGTTCACAGAAGCATGGTGCTTGCTGCGGAGCCCGGCCCAAATCATCCCTGGGAATGCCCACTGGTGGTGACCAGGCTCCATTCAGCCACGGCCACCCAGGGTCGAGCAACCCCCTCCACCTCTTCCCCAGGGGCCTCCCTCGTGGAGAACTGGGGGAGCCCCAGGCCCAAGGCCTGTTCCTGCTGTTGGCAGGGAGAGGGGCTCGGGAGCCTCAGCGGCCCCCGCTTGGGGGAGGAGGTGCTGTGAGAGCAGCAGCTTGCCCAGCCTGCGCGAGCCCCCCAAGCACTGCCTCACTCCACACCGCACCCCTGGAGGTGCAGAGCACACCCCTAAACACAGGAGGCTCAGGGACGAGGGGACAGGGCAGCGGGTGGGTCCTGCCTGACAGGGTCCTTGTGTCCCTGGTCTAAGAAGAAAAGTCCTCTGCCTTCCTGCATTTGGTGCCTCTGCTCAGCCAGGGCCTCCCTGTCCCAGGGGAGGGCTGGTGGGGACAAATGGCCGCTCCTGAGACCCCCACAGGGTGCAGGGAAGCACCATCCTACAGGTGCCCCCACGGGCTTCCCTGGGCAACATGTGTCTCTCATGCTCTCAGGGTCCCGACCTGGAGACTCTGGGCCTGCCGGCCACCCCAGCCAGGCTCCACTCTGCCCACCTGCAGGGGAGGGTCCTGGCCTGGGAAGGGGTCCCCAGCAGGCCCAGGGCTGCTTTGCCTTCCCCGACTCTCCATCAGGGCCTTACCCAGCTGCCCTCACCTCTGGATCGAATCTTTGTGGCTAGCCGCCCGCTCAGACGTCGAGAACAATCATGTGCAGTGACCGGGTAAAAACCTGGTAACAGGGCCACTAACTGAGCCATGCCCGAGCTCTGCCCGAGAGGGGTGGTCTAACTGTTGGGGAGGCAGACACGGGCACTCAGAGAGAGGGCAGATCACCTCCCGGCGCAGGAACAAGACACCCAGGGATGCCAAGCCTGGAGCCCTGGGCACTGTCACCAGGATGGGCAGACAGGAAGCCGGACCCTCCCCCAGGAATGACGCCGGCCCTTCAAGGTCACGGTCCACGGGTCCACAGGTCCAGGGCTCTCCCTGCTGCAGGCGGTGGGCCTGGGGGGTCAGAGTAGCCAGAGGGGACACATTCCCCTCCGCTCCCAGCCTGGCGGCCTCTCTCCCCACACTGCCGGCGAGGTAATAAGCTATGCGAGTAGTGCAGAAATAAACCACATTCGGCAGAACAAATGGTGTTAATTTGCAGTGCGCTCCGCAGCCTGGCGTTACGCAGCGCCTGGAGGGCGGGGGCAGCAGCTGCACCAGAATTGACAGCCGTGTGCGGAGAACGAGTGGGGCCATGCATCACCGTCAGACGGACAAAGTACCCCAAACCCCGACTACGGGCGGCCCTGCATCTGCTGGGAGGAGGCGGTTTCCAGGAACGCCAGAGCAACAGCTTTCTGGCCCCTCTCCCCTCCTGGAGACCCCTGCCCATTACTGGGCCCGGCCCCTCCCCAGGACCAGGTCACACCTGGGGGTGGTGGTGGCTTCGTCCTGTTTCAGACAATGCCTCCCCCACTGGGCCCCAAAATGCCCTGGGGGCCAGTTCTGCCTTGGACCTTGCGCTCTCCACCCCCTCTCCCTAGAGGCCTCGAAGGACACCCCACCTCCCCGTTCCTTCCCACCCCAGGCTTGTGCTCCCGGCCCCTCTTCTAGACCCTCCCTGCACTGGGCCTCATTAATCCTCCTGTCTTTTCGCTCCTATTTATTACTTGCTATCGGCTGCTCAGAGCTCAGGCCCCTATTGATTGTAGTGGTGTTGGCGGCCCTGAAATGCACGGCTTCTCCCAGGCGATTCGTCTTCCTCCGCAGCCCCCGTCCATCCGGCTGACGAGTGCCTGCCTTAGGGGCTGCAGGAAGCTGTGATCACACACATCTTTGTGGGTGACGCTGGCTACCTGGCTGCATCCGATGAATATTTAACGTCATCCATCATCCCTGTCGCGGCTGGTGGGGACCCCGCGCTCTTGCTCACGTTCTTGATCCTTCTAGCTCTGGAAATCTGGGCTGTTCCCCGGGGTGGGCAGAAAGAAGGCCGGTGTGGCAGGGGACAGGGTGCTTCTGTGCCCTGCTGGTCCTCCCAGCCCTCGCCGGCGTTCAGGGCTCCAGGTCCTATCCCCCCCACCCCCCGCCCCCAGCCTTCTCTGTAGCCCCTGCTTCCCTCTCCTCTGTGGGGATCAGCGTTGTTCTGGATTTGTCTGCTCTTGGGGGCCTTCTACTGAGGTCCATGCTGGGCTTCCGGGCCTTTAGGGAATGCCTGAGGACGTGGCGTGACCCAAGCCGTAGCCCTGGGGCTGGGACCCACCGTGTGCAGTGCCTAGTCCTGTGTCCTTCAGAGCCTGGCCCAAACATCTGCCCCCAGGTGAGGAGCGTGGGGGGCTCTGCCCTGCTCTCTGACCCCGGATCGCTCAGGGCCCGGGGGCGGCCTGCCTGCCTGGCTCCCCTGTAAGTTGTCAGGCTGGGCCACCCACCCACCACCCATCTGTCTGCTTCAGTGTCCTTATAACCTCCTGGGAGAGGGAAGGGTCTCCAGTCACTGGAGCCCCTCACCCAGGGTGATGAGTGGAGGGCCAGGGACCACACGCTGCAGTCCAGCACACGGCACTGCCCTTCAGGGGCTTGGACAAGCCGGGGTACACTCTCAGGCGCTGGGCAATCACACCGCACACCCAACAAAAATAAATGCAGCACCAGGAGAAGCGGCCCCAGGAGCGCAGGGAAGGAATGGGGCCCTGGGGGTCCCATGGGAGCAAACCAACACTGGCAGACAGGTGGTGGCAGGAGGCTGCAGGGAGGGGTCAGGCCTCGCGGGCAGGGAAAGAACCAGCCCTTCGAGAAGGGGTCAAGGGTCTGGCCCCTCTTTACCCCCTGAGCCCATCTGCTTCCCGCAGACACCGTTCACCCCTGGTGCTCAGGCAGCCTCTCGTCTCCTGTTGTTCAAATTCCCACCTGGCAGAAAAACATCTTCCTGGGACAAAATTTAACTCCCAACCACAAAACGTACAACAGTTTGTAAGCAGTGCTCTGCTGAGAGGTGGCTGGAGGTGAAGCTCCCCTGCCCGCCCCGCGGGGAGGCCTCTTGGTGCAGCTCCAGGCTCGTCCGCTGTCCCACACCGAGCCCAGCAGGGCCCTGCGCAGCTCCGACCGCTGGATGGCAGCCATCACCACAGGCCCCTGCTTGCAGTCCCGGCCATGAGCACCAGCCCCACGGGATCCCGGGGGGCTCTTGTTTGCAGGGTGGGATGTGGGTCTGGTGGGTGGAGAAGAGGGGCGGTGTGCAGGGTCCCTCCTCCCCACTGCCAGGGGGCGCAGAGGGTGCTGGTCCCCGCACCCCCTCCTGAGCCTGGGTGGCCACGGTCACTGCCGGGCCACATCTGTGGGGCACGCGAGAGCAGCTCCAGATGTACCAGAAGGGCCGCACACGCACACGTCCGTTTCCTCCGGCGCCCTCTTGGCGCCAGAAGCCGCCTGTTCATTTGAATGCATAATTAGCCTGAGCATTCTACCTCGCTAATTTCGAGGCAGGGGAAGGGAGTGGAGGGGTGCAGGAATTTGCATATTAATTTAGCCGAGGGAGAGAAAATTGTTTATCACTTCCTTCTCGCAGAGGACTTAACTCTTTCCTGTTTGCTGTGTGGAGCCTTGTGGGGAGGACCTGCGTGGGGTGCAGCCAGCCCCCCCAAGGCTCTGGTCCCTGGCGGCCCCCACACACGCCCAGCTTGGCTGGGCCCCACAATCCAGGGACCCCCAGCTCCCCTCTTGGCTGACCCCCACCTACAGTTTTCAGGAACTGGAGAAACCTGGGCCCTTTAGCCACTGCTTGTCTCCATCCATGTCCTTATTGACCCCACAGCCCCGTCTCAACAGAGCGCTGGCCGTGGTGGGTACACGGAGCTGCCCCCACCATCACAAATGGGCCGCAGAGGAGACAGTGCAGAGAGCCCTCCAGTGTCAGAAGGAAGACGAGCTTCCATGGGAATGGTCAAAGCAGGCTTCCTGGAGCAGGTGGTATTTACCCTAGGCTCACAGGAGAAGGCTTTTCACAGACAGAGGAGGATGTCCCTGCAAGTGATGGAGCTTGGGACAGTAAGGGCCTAAGGGGCAGGAGGCATACTGGAGACATTTGGAGAGGGGGGTCCTTTGCTCGGGCCGGATTCGGGGCCCGTGAGGTCTCAGAACAGCCCTGATGAAGGCAGAGCGAGGCCAGGGCCCTGGACGTAAGCACGTTACTCGGAGCCTCCGTCTAGTTGTGAGGCCAGATGAGATGCCAGGGACGCCCAGCACTACCAGGAGACTGTGTCCTCGGGCCACACTGCCATGCGCTACGGTGAGATGTCCACACAGAGGACAGCGGCATGGCTATTTGGAAAAGTCCAGAGCATGGAAGCGAGCAGGCAGCTCTGGCTCCCCCAGAGCCCGCGTCTAACGGGGGACACTTCTAGCCGAAGGCCTCATGTTCAGCATGGCAGAGACCCCCGTCCCCCCGCCGTGAGGACCAGAGGAGGCGGTGTGCAGAGCGCCTGGGCCACACCCGGCCCACACTGGCAAAGGTGGAGGAGAGCCACCCGCTGTCAGGCCCAACAGCAGCCAGGAACACAGGCCGTACGCAGGCATCCACGGACACCGCCCAGAACATGGCTCTGGAGTCAGGACGGGGTGCCCCACAGTGCCCCACTGAAAGCCCACGGGAACCGTGGGCATGAGTCCCAAGACGTGGGAGGCCCGGGAAGAGGGCAGATCACATAGACCAACACTGGTGTCTGCAGGGGAATCCAAGCCAGGTCTTGCCCCCTCTTGGAGACTCAGTGTCTCTGCATCACAAGAGGCCTGTCCTCACCCTGAGCTAATCAATCACAGTGCCCTCTCCCACGACCCATGGGAGTTCCAGGAGCCACCGTCTGTCAGCTGTTTGCCACCTGGAATCGATGCGCTCCTAGAGGCCACCTCCCAGGGCTGGTCTACACCCCACAGGCAGGTCATCCAGCAGCCATGTAGCTGCCAGCCTGGAAGAGACCTGGGCCGCAGACCCGGGAACCTCTTGCTCCCCACAGGCTTTCTCCCAGCCACGAGGCCCGAAGCAGCTGCTGAGTGGTGCCCTCCCTGGGCTGCAAGCTGGACGCTGGCCACCCACACCAGATGGAGATCTGCCCAGCATGCTGCCTCTTTCCCGCCTCAGCGGCGCACCGTGACCAAGGACACAGGCCTTGGGGTCACAGACACGTGGGTTCTGGAAGGCCTGAGCTCTGCTGTGGACCGTGCCGTGGCCTGGAGGAGATGCCCCCAGTGCGGTCACGGGCCATGCCTGGCACACGGCACATGCTCGATAAAGTCAGCGCCAACCACCGACGCCGACGAGGACAAGAGCTGCAGAGCCACGGGCTGTGACCCCGGCCACAGGAGGCCAGAGGACACGGGGAGGTGGCGAGGCTACGGAGGGAGGGTGGTGGGAACGTGGCAGTGGAGCCTGTCTACAGAAGCTCCCATGGGCACCAACAGGCCAGTGGCCGGCTCAGAGCCCAGAGCCGCAGGCAGGAGGCTGGCGGTGGCAGGGTCAGACAGACCACTTGGCTGTAGCGGAGAAGGGCTGTCAAAGGGGGGCCGCCCCAGACTGCCCAGCACGCAACAGCAGGTGACAAGGCACTCCCAGAGCCAGTGAGGGTGAGTCAGGGCCTAGACAAGTGGCCAGGCCCCTCACCACGGCCCCCTTTGCTGCAGGGAGGAGGGGGAGATGGCCCTGCCGCCCCAGAGCCCATACACCCCTCAGCCAAGTTGCCAGGACGTGGCGGTGACAGGGCAAACGGCCAGTGCAGAGCGGCTCGGCTCTCAGGGTCCCACGCCGCAGGGCCCCGGCCCGGAGGACATCACTGCAGGGAATTCGAGAGCACAACGGGAGGAGAGCAGCCCCACTGCCGCACCCCTTCTTGCCCACCACCGCCCCTCCTCCCAGGGTATTAAGAGAAGGGCCGCCTTCCGTGCGGGTGTGGAGCTGGTAGACGACTCTTCTGTCTGTCTCTGCCGAGGGCTAAGGACCCCGGCTGTGCAGCCCTCAGGGCTTCCCAGGGTGGTCCTGAGGCTCCTGCTAAGAATTCAGATTCCTGGGCCCGCCCAGGCCCCGTGAACCCACACCCACCCTCCAGGGTCCCACTGCCTGATTGCTGGGGTCCTCCCAAGGGAGGACCCCACCCAGGGTCCAAGAGCCTCCCTGTCCTGCACCTCTCGCCTCAGGGAGCCTGGGAGATGGAAGAGCAATGCACTCGGAGCTGCACCGTGGCAGGGCTGGGGTGTTGCTGGGGGAGGGAGGGCTGGCCCCCAAGGGACTGAGCGCAGTCAGTGGGCTCTGCCCAACGGTGGGGTGGGTGCTCCGGGAGGGCAGGAACAGCCTGCTCGGGCCCCCGCTGTCTCTGCTCATCCGAGTGAGCCAGGACAGCTCCTTTGTTTGAATTTGTGGGCATCGAGGGCTGGGTCTGGAGGTAACCCCCTCCCTCCCACAGCTGGCTGTCAGCTCACATCTGCAAACCAGCTTCATTTTCACTGTCATTAAAAATCCCAAGTCTGACAGGTAGGGAAAATCCAACGTAGAAACAACCACCGGGGGCCCACCACAGCTCCAGCAGGAGCCCAGATTCCCGCCCAGGGGCCAAGCTCTTCGGGGAGACGGGAATGGGAGCCCACCCTGTCCCCCATCATTTTGGGGTGGGCTGGGCTGAGCCAAACAGGTGCTGACCTGCCACCTGCCTGGCAGGACCAGAGAAGAGACAGCAAGGCGCAGGGAGGAGGTGGGGGGGGCGTGGGAGTGGGGTGCAGGCCCCACACAGCCAGGCCCTGACAGGTGAGGAAGGGAGAGACCCCGCCTGCTGCCCCTCAGACTTGAGGGTGCACGGGCACTCAGGTAGGGCCAGCCCTCTTCCGTGAGGCTCCCCATCGCTCAGACACACCACTTGCTCTTCCACTTTGAGGGGCACAACTCCAGGTGGCGAGAAGTGGGTAGGTATGCTGAGGGCCACACGGCCGGACGCTGGGCCTGGCCCGTGTGCTGTGACGGTGCCCTCACTTCACGGGACCAGGCCCGGGGCTGCGGGGAAGCCCTGGGCTCCCAGGGGAGCCTGCCACCATTCCTCCTCACAGGGCGGGCGCACACACCACCCGCAAACCCTCCGAGGGCAGGATGGGCGAGGCAGGCCTCGGGGATTCCCTGCTGCTGTGCGTGGCCTGGTCGGGACTGCTGGTACCCTGGCTGAGCCTCGCTGTCCCGGGCCGTGGCTGGAGCCTGAGGTGGGCTCAGAGCCTGGGTCTCCCCAGGGCACCAGTGCTCATGTGCCTGTTGACCTCCAGAAAAAGCTCAGAGAGGGCTCGGGAGGGATGCCATAGGGTGGCCTGCCCCTCCTTCTTGGAGACAGGGAGACCACTGCAGCCCCCCCCAGCCACGGCGCCGCAGGCCCAGAGGGCCGGCGCACGCAGGGTTAAGCGCTGATTATAGCTTTGTGTCTGCGCTGGGTGCATAATGTGCTCATTTGCATACTGCAGTGTGCGCTCAATTAAAATGAACTTTTAATTTCTTCTAAGTAAATTACTTCTTGCCAGTACGTGACGCGCACAAATGTCAGAATAATGGGAGAGCCTTAATGAGCTGGGGAGTGGAGCGGGGTGGGGGGCCGCTGGGAATAACCCCAGGAACACGCATGACCACATGCTGCACAGACACACACACGGATGGATGCACAGACCCATGACCCGCCCAGCACACTCACCCTCCACACGCAGCCCCACTCCCTGCGTGCCTTCGAGTGTGGGCACACCCACATACACACAAGATGCACCCCGGACACGGACTCAACCTCCCTTCTTGCTGCTTATTTACTACGTTATAAGGAAGGAAGTAAACGTGGACGAGCTGAAACAAAGAAACAGAATCCAGAGCTATAAAGAAGGCCCACGTTCCCGAGGGTGGCGGGGAGTGGGGGGGCGCCCTGGAGTAGGGGGAGCCCTGGGGGCTGCTGCCCAAGTGACAAACATCATCAGCCCCCTGCCCGGCCGTCCGGAGCCTGAGCCCTGGTCTGCACCATCCCTCCTTCTCCCAGCATCTCAGAGGGACAGTGCCATCCCCCCCACCCCGCCCCCGCCCCCGCCCCGGGCAGCAGGAGAAACACTCAGGAGGTAATGCACTCTGCCCCGGCACACGGCTCAGTCCTGTGGGGTGGCACGGGGACTGGTCTGTCTGCCCCCAGAGCCTGTGTCCTTTTCTCTCCTCGCCCTTCAGGAGCCAAGACTGGAGAATGTGGAGGAGGCCACAGCCTTCTGCTGGCCACGCAGGGAGAAGGTGTCAGGGACGGGAGAGGCACCTGGAGAGGCTAGAAGCCAGCTGACCTGCAGGACCTGGGCCACCATCAGGGGCTCTGGAGAGGCTCTGGCCTCCGACCAGAGTCCCACACACGGTCCGTCCCCATCCAGAGGAGGCTGCAGACAGGGACACGGAATCAAGCACCATCTCCAGCCCTGATGGGCCCAACGGCCCCAGACAAATCGTGAGTCTTGGCCACCGAGCCGTCTCCCGGGAACCTGCCTGCGCTGGGGCTCCCTGCCCGGGGCCATGAGCAGTGGCCACACCGTGGAACCAGGCCACAGCCACCGCCGGACCCCAGTACAACTGCTACGCGGATGCCCTGTGGGCCAGCACCCCACTGGCTGCAATGCTTGAGTCTTGGAGAGGCCAATCTCCTCCCCAGGTCCCAGAAGGGTCAAAGCAGGGTTGGTAACATTGGCAATGAATCTAAGGACATGAGGACGGGGCTTCCCCAGAGGATGGAGCACAACCAGGAGACCGTGGGCACCTGCTCAAGCCTGCGGTGCCTCTCAGTGTTTGAAGAGGCTTGTGGTCCCGCCGGGAGAGGCAGAGACATCACTGACAACAGGTAGTCAGGGAGGGCTTTCTGGAGGAGGAAGGCCCTGAGCTTGGCGCATCAGGATGAGGACGCATCAGGGGAACACAGGGGCCAGAATGGCCCAGGCCAGTGGAGAGCTTTCGTCCAGGCATGTTGGAGGATGAGGTAGAAGGGGGTGAGCAGGGGCTCCTGGCAAGCTGGGACAGCTCATGGAGGGCATAGGGACACACACCAGAGCCCCTGGAAGGGACATGGGGGAAATGACCAAGCAGAGAGAAGTGATGGGAAGGCTCAGCGTCCACAGGAGGTGGAAGTAGAGGGCCTGGGGGTCCGAGGCTCTGGTCAGAGCCCGTGAGTTGGGCTGTGGGTGATTCCTCAGCATTCGGGGGTACACTGAGAAGGCAGCGGGTACTGCACTCACCAATAACTCGTCACTGTTCACAGGTGAAGGGAGGCCACGGTGGCGGCCAGTAGGAAGGCTTCTAGGGACGCCTCCTTCTCGGACGTATCCCAGCGCACCCAGGGTGCAGAGGGAAGCCCTCACTGGGCAGACAGTGAAACAGGCCAAAGGGTCACTCAGCCGGCCCAGCCTGGTAGAGGGCAGGATGTGGGGGATGGCCCGGTCAGAGGGTGGGGAGGGCCAGGCTGCCCGCACGAGCCCCAGTGCGGCAGAGAGGGTAGCTCTGCTGCATCCACCTTTCCAGGGGCCCTGCAGTCCCCTTGCAAGGAGACAGCTGCCTGGTGTCAGAGGTCCCAGCAACGGGCTGACGGGCAAGAGAGTGAAGGAGAGGGGCCAGAGCCAGGAGGCTCAGTGAGGGGCTGCATGGCTCCCCAGTGCTGCCCAGACATTGCCTGGCCTGGGCACTCGCCCTCAGTACACCGCATACCAGCCAGACACAGTGACAACGCGTCATCGCCAAACCTGGGCCGCTCAGCCTCCCTGCCTCTGCTCCCGGAGTCTGTGCACCTGGACAGCTCCCCCCCTACCCTGGCTGTCAGACTGAACCCCGGCAGTGGGAAGGTGGGCTGCACACAGTGGGGGTGCGGGGACACCCGCAGAACCCAGGGCCGCGTGCATCTACTCGAAGCAGACGGCAGCACTGCCCTCCTCGGGGGAGGGGTGTTCTCCTCCTGCCCCTCGAGCCGCTGTGCCTTTAAGAGGACGCAGCCCACCCTCGGCCCCCTTCCTCCCTGCTTTTCATGCCAGTCTCTCCCCCTGGATCGGTTCTGACAATTACCACTTCCCTGGCAGCTGGGCTATGCGTGCATGTGTGTGTGTGCGTGTCTATCTGTGCACACGAGGTGACTAGAGCCCAGCGCTGAAATTTACATTGAACCACAAATTAATTTCATAATTTTTTCCTCTCTAATTATGCCAACATCTGCTGCAAAGCCAAGCTGTGCACATGCATTTTAATATCCTCTCCCCCTTCTCCCTCCTCATAGCATCACTGTCTGTCTCTGCACTGAACTTTTCAATAATTATCACCAAGAGAAGATCTCGACTTCCATTTCTCCTGCCTTTCAAGATGGGGAGAGAGCGGGGAGAGGGGGATGAGGAGGGACAGAGAGAAGTGCGGGGGGGGGGACAAAGAGGAGAGAGGTAGAGAGAGAGAGAGAGGGCAAGAGGGAGAGGGAGATGAGGAGTCTGCACCGGTGTCTCGAGCAGGTGGGGTGAGGCTGGAGGGCGGCTGACAGTGAGTTCTTTGTTGCTGCAGGAGGAGAGGGGGCCTGAGGGGAGACGGAAAAGAGAGCAGGAGGAACCGAGGGGGGACAGGGAATGGGGGGCTGGGAGGGATGCGTGTTTACAGACATACCCAGCACCCCAAGAGCATAACCTCCTGGAGCCAGGGATGTGCTGAAGGGACACGGGCTCTGCTGGCCTCTCTCTGACTGACAAGCCACACGGCCCCTTCTCCCAAAAACCTAGAGGCAAAGGAGAGTCAAAACAAAGTGGTTTTCTTTTCCTCCAAGCAGGAAGCAGGGCCAGATGAGGTTGTGGGGACCCACCTGCTCTCACCAGCTCTTCTGAGAGGCCTGGCTACCCCCAGGCAGGGCACGCTTGGCCCAAACCTTCACTGTGAGACGTCCTGCGTGGGTCCCCAACAGGAGGGTTGGCCTGGCCCATGTCCGTGGGTGCCCACACCAGGCTAGCTGAGGCCCCTCTAGGCTTATACCTCACAGGATCCCCGGGTGGACATGACTTATTTATTCTCTTATTTCTCCCCATTCACTGCCCCCTCCCCCACCCAGCCTCAGAGCTCCGGGAGGGCAAGGCATTTTATCTCTAGTCTCAAAGCCTCACACATGGTTGATATTTGATGATTTCGGTTAAATAATGAGTAAATGACTGACATAATTCAAGTGCATTACCCAACTTCCCTCATACAGAAACAAAGGGGTTGAATCTCCGGTTGTCCGGTATGCTCACTCTCACTGTTTTCAATGTCCATTCCACCCCAGCTTGAGAGGTCAGTGGTGGGCAGAGAGCAGTCCCCTCCCCTTTAGCAACAGTTACAATAAAACCATGTTTATCAAAGCTACAATGTGCCAGGCACCATTAAGGTTTTTACAGAGCCTCTGACCTTCGATTGCTTTGCAAAAGAGAATGCCATGAGAATGTGATAAAGCTCAGTGTGGGGACAAATCCACCCAAAAGGGACCAGGGAAAAGGTTACTGATGACACAGCATCTGAATGTGGTCCAAAGGAATAAGGAGGCCTTTGATGGGACAGGGAGTGTTCTCTAGAAGGGCACTAGAAATGGAAGGCAGCCGGTGCAAAGTTAGACTGGACGTTGCTCTTGACCATGATAAAAAGAATGGGCATTGAACTTACTCTCCTGCTATAAACAACTACTGAACCTGACCAAAGGTGCTCATGATGGACAGCTCCACCCCAGCTTCCTGATCAGAGCAATTCCCAAACCAGTGCAGGTAAGCAGAGCCCCAACACAGCGCAGTGGTCTCAAGAGGTGGAGGAAACAGAGGTTGAAGCCGGGCTGCCGAGGTGTCTGTGAGCACAGAGGGGAGGAAGCAGTGCAGAGGAGGAGGCCCAGAACACCGCACAGCCGTCCTGAGCCTCTTTGAACAGTAAGCTGCACACGTGCAGCCCGGAACTCGACAAGACACGGCAGAGAACCACTAAGGGCTGTGCGCTGACGGGAGTCTGGAGTTGGCACGGTGCTGGGAGACACCGTGTGGTGCAGACAGCTGGAGTGGAGAGACCACACCAAGCACCCTGGACAGCATGTCTCAGAAGCAGAACTAGTCTTGAACTGTTCTAGGCTTGAGGTCCTGCCCTAACAAAGCCCAAACCGCACCTGGACAGATTAAGCCAAGCTGCCAGTAAACTAACTCTGCCACAACAAAACTGAACACTCTTGAAAGAACACAACATAACCCAGACCATCAGCAACACAGGATACACAATGTCCAGCATACAGCACAAAATTACTAGATATCCAAAGAAGTAGAAACATTAAACCAGGGGCGCCTGGGTGGCTCAGTCGTTAAGCGTCTGCCTTCGGCTCGAGTCGTGATCCCAGGGTCCTGGGATCGAGCCCCGCATTGGGCTCCCTGCTCCGCGGGAAGCCTGCTTCTCCCTCTCCCGCTCCCCCTGCTTGTGTTCCCTCTCTCGCTGTGTCTCTCTCTGTCAAATAAATAAATAAAATCTTTAAAAAACAAAAACATTAAACCAGAAAAGAAGAAAAAAAAATCAATAGAGCAGACCCAAAGATGACACAGATGTTGGAAATACAAAAGAAATACTTAAAACCAAAGAAAGACATGCATGAAGAGATGAACACTCTCAACAGAATGGGAACAGTAAGTTTATATATAAACTATTTTATAACTATAAAATCTAATGGATGATGTAGAACTGAAAAATACAAATCTAAAATGAAAAATTCATAGGATGAGTCTAACAGCAGACTGGACTACAAAGGAAATGACTGGGGGACTTGAAAATAAAAATCCTCCATAAAAACAATCTAAATTTAAGAACAGAAAGTGGGGGGAGCCTTTAAAACAGTGATAATAACAACAAAGACCCTCAGAGACCTGAGGGACAACACCAAAAAGTCTAACATATATATATAACGTAAGGAGCGTGGGGCTAAAAAATATACTGGAAGAAATAATAACTGAAAATTTCCCAAATTTGATGAAAACTATCAATCAAAGCTAAAGAAGCCAGTTTAAAAGCAGCCAGAGAGGGGTACCTGGGTGGCTCACTTGGTTGAGTTCCTACTCTTGGTTTCAGCTCAGGAGGTGATCTCAGGGTTGTGAGATTGAGCCCTGCGTCGAGCCTGGCATCTGGCTCTGTGCTGAGCACGGAGTCGGCTTATGTTTCCCTCTCCCTCTGCCCCTTCCCCCTCAAATAAATAAATAAATCTTTTAAAAAAGAAGCAGCCAGAGAAAAACAGACACATCGTACACAAGGGAACAAGGTAAGATACACCATTGACCTCTCATCAGAGACACTGCAAGCCACAATATCACAGAATGGCATCTTTTTAAAGTGTTTAAATAAAACTGTGAGCCTGAGATTCTATATCCTGCCCAAAAAAAGTCCTTCAAAAATTAAATGAAATATACGTATTTTCAATTCACTGTGAAGGCATAACAATCATAAATGAGTGTGCACTTAATAAGAGCTTCAAAATAAGTGCAGCAAAAACAAATAAATCTAAAGGGAGACACAGACAAACCCACAATTATAGCTGGAGTTTTTCACACTCCCTTCTCAGTAATTGATTGAATATACAGATAAAAAATCTACAAGGATATAAAGACTTAAACACTATCAACCAACATGAGCAAATCAAGCTTGAAAAAGTGAAAGGAGGAATACAACAGAGAGCAGAAATCAATAAAATATAAATTAAACAATAGAGAAAAAATTTAAAAACCCTCAAGTTAGTTCTTTGAAAAGATTAATAAGATTACTCAGGAAAGGGGAGCCTGAGCGGCTCAGTCGTTGAGTGTCTGCCTTCGGCTCAGGTCATGATCCCAGGGTCCTGGGATCGAGCCCCGCATCGTGCTCCCTGCTTGGCAGGGAGCCTGCTTCTCGCTCTACCCCTCCCCCTGCTTGTGTTTCCTCTCTTGCCGTGTCTCTCTCTGTCAAATAAATAAATAAAAAATCCAAAAAAAAAAAAAATTACTCAGGAAAAAGAGAGAGACACAGAATACAAAATTTCTGACATCAGGAATGAAAGCTAGCACGTCACCCAGAGACATTAAATGGGAAATAAAACATTATTGACAACTTTATGCTGACAAATTTGACAATTAGCAAAAATAGGCAAACCCCTTGAAAGACACAAATTATCAAAACAGACAAAGGAAGAAACAGAAACTCTGAAAAGTCATATATCAGAGAACAAAATGAATTCATAATTAAAACCTTCCCCACATAGAAACAGGTGGTGGCTGTCTGGCTCCAGGCAGGGTGAAGCATGGAAAAGTTTCCCGCAGCTGAAAGGTGCCGAGGATCCCAGAGCTGCTGGTGCCTTCTCCCCTATCCCCTGCCTGGTGATTTGTCCAACCACTTCCTCACCTCCAACAACCTTACTTTACAGGTAAGAAGAGCCTCAGAGAGGTTCTGTTTCTTGCCCAGGTCACCCAGGAGGTGGCAGAGCTCTTTCCTGGTGCCCACGGCCTGGAGGGTTCTTGGAGCTGCCCAGGGCTTGCTTCTTGCATCTCCTTTTCCTTCCCACCCCTGAGCCTTTGAGACAAGAGACAAAAGCACCCATGAGCTGTGGAATCAACTTATGTCTTCAAAAGTGACATCTTGCAGACAGCACCTCCTGTTCCCTGGACTAGTATCTTGTTAACGCATCCCTGGAGCTCTCGGGCTTTAATTTATTATTATGTTGATAACAGAGCAGAAATATAAATACACACACATATATGGTCGCCTATGATGTATCCCCAAGCCAAGCTGCATGGAGAGTGAAGGGGATGGCCCCACAGGATGACAGGCAGACCAGGACCGGCCTGGGAGCTTTAGGCCAAACAGTCTACCTAAATGGGAGATGCAACCACATCCTTGCCGTCCAGAAGCTTACTGGAGTACAACCACCATCTTATACACAGCACAGTCATGGTCTGCACTGTGCTCTCAGGCTTGCCACTGTCCAAGGGAGCAGGCAGCACGGAGAGCCGGGTAGACACTATCATTATTCCTGCTTCAGGCAGGTTGGTTGATTTCCTGGCAGCCAGAGAATGGGGATCCATTCCAGACCCATCATGGCATTCCCTTGAAAGTGTCTTCCTCTCCTACAATTTCCTGAAGAATCTGAACATGCAAATATGAATCCATAGCTGACAAATCCTTCTTGCTTCCCTTTGCCTTAGGCACCAGGAAGTTCAGAATAAAACTTAAGGCTGATTTGGAGTCTAATAATCTATGAATCAGCCTGCCATTTCTATTTACACAGTTCTGTTGTTTCTTGCATTTCCCAAACCCCCTTTGGAAGCAGATGGGGATCAAGTTATAAACAGCATTTTTAAAGGAACCAATCTGTGTGCACAGGTGGATCTCACAAGGCACCAGCCAGTCCTGCCCAACACTGAGTCTCCTGGAAAGTGCCTTCCTGGGGGTGTCCACACTGCGGGAGTGCCTCCCCTGAGTCAATTGCATCATCTGCTTCCTCACTGTGGAGAGCTGGTGGATGCATCTGGTGCGGTGAATGGAGCACTGTGTTAGGAGCCAGGCGAGTCACCTGGGAAATCTGGTCCTGCAGGGCTGAGATTCAGAACACTCCTGGAACCCCCCCCCCTTCTTTGCAGAGCCCAGGCTCTGTAGCAGGAGGGTCTGTGGCACCCAAGGCCATAGACCCATCTGGGGACACTACTCACTCTGCGGCTCTTCCCAGTCCCGGTTCTGGACCCTTCTGCTGGGAACACCTCTGCCCGTATCCCCCCTTGGAAAGTGAAGACATTGCCAAGGAAGCCCCTCCAGTTCTTCCACAGCAAATCCAGCACCCCTCCCTCCCCAGTCCCAAAGCACATTGCATGTGGACCTCAGTCACAGCTCATGGGTCATTCTGCCGGGACCCTGGGGAGTCATGAACATGCCTATGTCCTGCATGACCACACAAAGCCCCGCACAGCGTGGAGCTTTCCAGGGCCCAGGCCTTCTTACCTGCGGAGTGGGGCTGTCTGCAGCCTGCAGACTGAGGCCACCATCCCAGGGGGAGGGATGGCAAGGACTGGTCATGGCGTGCCTGGACTGGTCAATGACAGTCAGGACCTGCGGACTATTTCCAGGGGCTCCACCACCTCTTCATGCCCCACCCCTTGAATATTTACTACTTTGTTATTGTTGTTAATTCCTCACCAGGTGGAAACCCGCACTGTGGGGCTTAATTAAGCTCAGCCAGCTGTTGCCGAACATGGGGAATGTGATGCATGGCAGAGCCAGCCTCAAGTGGAGGAGGAGGGAGGGCGAGGTGGGAGAAGGAGCGGGCACCTTGGAGGCCGTGGGAGGCCAGGAGCCCCAGGCCCAGATGGAAGGGGGTCTGAGTTTGGGGGACAGGAAGCCAGGCTAACAGAGGGGACCTTCCAGGTAGGTCCAAAGATGTGGTGGTGCTCGGCTGGCAGTCCCCCTCCCCTGCTGATGCAGTGACTCCAGCTCCTAAGATTTGAGAGTCTGTAGGACAGAGGAAGACTTTGCAGGGGGACAACCACCAAGGCCAGTGCGAAGGACATGCGGCCCAGGCCCTGAACAGCAGCCCCCAGGGAGCACAAGGTGTGGTGTGTGTAGGCGCGCTCGCATGTGTGGTGTATATGAGCACACGTATGTGTATGTGGAGAGCGTGTGGTGTGTGTGCATGTGTGTATGGACGTGTACGTCTGTGTGTGTGATGTGTGGTGTGTGTGCACGTCTGTGTGTGGGGGGGGCACGGTGTGTTGATGAGAGTGTGTGGATGTGTGTGAGCGTCTGTGTCTCCACAGGGAGTGTGTGTAAGACTCTGTGTCCACATGCCCAGTCTCTGGATCAGAACCAGACTGGGCAGCACACCCCACTCTTGTCCCAGAACGTGCCTCATGACTTCCGCAGGACATTCACACAGGCTCCCTAAAACCGTGCTCGCTGAGTGTGCCAGCACTGGGTCAAACAAGACGGAACCGCTCTGCTTCCTACAGGATGTCTCCGAGCCACTCAGGTGTGCCGTGAGCTCCATGTGCACACCTCTGGGAGGCACTGGGCGGAGAGACGGCTGTGGGCTCGGGGTGCTGGGAAGAGCTACACGAGGCTGGGCGCAGGAGGGCCCTGGTGAAGCAAGCGGGCCACATGCATGTCACAGCTCCCACCCCAGTCACCGTGGGTCAGACCACCCCTCGCAAACGCATGAAGAACGCCTACAAGTCAGGGAGAAAAACCCTTCACAAAAGAAGATACCCAAAGACCGGTAACCATATGAGAAGCTCAGGCCTTGTCGAGATGCCACTGCTCGGCCATCCAAGTGGCTGCAGTTAAAAAGACCAATGAAGCGAGTCCTGGTGAGAACGTGGGGCAGCTCCCCTGCTCACCAGCGACCTGTAAGATTGCTGGCCTCGCCTGTTGACACCGAACGTGAACACACCTACCGAAGGATTTCTCCCCATCCCGCACTGTCAGTTCATTCAGGTGGCTGCAACAGAAATACCCCAGACTGAGGGACTTACAAACCTCCACTGATTTCCCACAGTCCCGGGGGCTGCAAGTCCAAGACCAAGGTCCTGGCGGATTCTGCGTCTGGGGAGGACCCACTTCCCGGTTCAGACGGCGGCAGAAGGGGCGAGGGCCCACGCTCTGGGGCCTCTGCTGTAAGGGCTCTGATCTCATCCTGAGGCTCCCCGCTCCTGACCTCATGGCCTCCCACCGGCCCCCCTCCTGACACCATCACACTGCGGGTGGGCTAGGTTCAACCAATGAGCTTGGGGGACACAACATTCAGTCTGCAGCCCCCACCCAGTTCCTCTGCCTCCTCTGCCTCCAAGTCTCAGGGGCTGGGTCAAAGCCTTTCTGACAAAAGTTTACCAGAGTTGGTGGGGGGGGGGGGTGCGGTGTGGAGGGGGGCTGTCCTCCTCCCTACACCTGCCCTTACTTCAGCAGCTGCAACAAAGCACCTGGTAAACAAGTTCAGGTCCCCATCTCTGACCAGGGGTGAAGAGAAGAACGGAGATAATGGGGTCTTTCTGCCAATACATTCTGGTTTTCTAAACACTTTTGTCTAGAAATTTCACTTGGCTCTCACCACAGCCTAGCAAGATGAGCACAGGGTTTTAATGACCAGCCCCAGACCACACGGTTAACAGTAGGCAAGACTACATAAAGCCTGTTGGAGCAGGCAGAAAGCAGGCTGCTTCTGGTGCTTTTCGCCGCACACCACAAGCTCAAACAGTAAGGAAACATACCTCCCCAAATGTAGTCCAGAAACGGGCAGGATCACGCTGGGGCTGATTCAGCAGCTTCATGATGTCAACAGAGACCCATATCCCTTCATGTCACCGCCAGACCACGGCTTCCCTGGGTCTGTCACACTGCCGCACATCTTGCAACCAGGGGCACTGACAACTTTGGTTCCTGACCATCTTATCGAGGATGCCTATTTAGCAAACAGCCTTGGTAGATGGAATGCCCCCTCCAAAGCCTGGGGCGAAGTTGTTAGTTTTCTGGAGTAAAGGTCAGGCAAGTTAGCCCGCAGCCCATTATTAAAGTTTCAGGCTCAGCTCACCATTCCTCAGACTTCCCGCATGCACAGCGTCCATCTGGATCACACACATGGGACGGGGAGGGAAGAAGGGAAGCTCACAAAGCCAGGACACAAGCTTCTGGCTGCACCATGACCAATAAAGCTCTTCGGCTCTGATCGGGAGTCTCATGTCTTCTGCCAGCATCCTCAAAAGCAGGGCAGGCTAACTTCTTAGCCTCAGATATTTCACAGTGCCAGACGAAGCTGGTGCCAAGATGGCTACGCGATCCCAAGCATCACACCCAGACGTGGGTAACCAGCATAGCGGAAGGTGGTTTGTCTTCCAGAAGTCTCCTGCATACTGGGTCACATGACCATTTCTGAACCAGTCGTTGAAGGATAAGTGAAAGAAGGGCAGTGGGTGGGTAGCCATCAGGGTCCCCCACTGGCGGCCTGGCAGAGCCAACGGCCAAGGCAGCAGCAGACGCCCAGTCCTCGTGGTGAGAGCTGATGTGCACCAAGCATCCTCCCGCCTCATTCTCAAAGCAGGTCTGTGCAGCAGGCACGGTCCCCGTTGCAGAGGAAGCGTTGAAGCGGCTCAGGAAAGGTTAGGAAGCTGGCAAGCCGCAGTGCTGGGGCCGCAACAGAGCTCAACCATCCCCCCACACCGCGCTCCTCCCTGCCGGGGACAAAAGGCCAGTGTCTTAAACAGGCCGGCCACCATCGCCCCGGGGAGGCAGGCAGGTGTGAGGGCGTCCACCTAGGGGGCTCCTGGGAGGGTGTCTTAGCCATGAGTCACGGCCTTGTCCTCCTCCGTGCGGTGTATGACCCAGCGGGGGTGCAGGGGCCCCTCCAGCTCAGCCTGATCTCTGCCCCCCTCCCCGGTCTTCCCCACTGTCAGCACGGCTGGCCCCGAGGTCTTGCTGGGGGCCAGATGAGCAGCAGGCTGCAGCCCTCTCCGGCAGCCGCTCCCCAAGCTGCGGCCTGCACCACCTCGGGTGTCCCGGCCAGGTGAGTGGACACAGGCGGCCGGGGCGCTGGGACCGGCTCTAGACCCCAGCCCTTCCCTGAGCCCGCCTGAGCCCCCTCCCACTAACTATCTGCGGAGAGGAGTGGGAGGGAGAGGCTGAGGAACCAGCCCCCCCACGTGGCCCAAACCGGGGAAGCCAGTGCTCTTCAGCGCCCATGGGCTCCTGCCAGCGGCCCCCGGACGGCCACTTAACACCTCCGGTTCCTCGGCCGATGGCGCCGACCCCACTTCCGGTCAGTGTAAGCTCCTCCCCTCACGTGGGATGACGACACACGCTGGGCCCAATGAGCATCAGGCCTCGTGCTCTTGGAGGCACTGCGCCTGCGTAGGATCCACCCCCACAGTTAGCCTGGAGGCAGGTGGAGGAGGAAGGATGCACGCAGGTGCGGCGAGGCCTGCCTTGCTTCGTGGGTGCGCTGCAGCGTCTGGCAAGACTCTGCTGTGACCGTGAACCGCTGTAGAGCGGAAGGAAGGCCTGGAGGAGGGCCCTGGAAGCCAGGAGGCCGGTGTCCGCCCAGAAAGTAGAGGGAGGGCGGCGGAGGGCAGCGAGGAGGCGTGAGCAGCTGCTCAGCTCTGGCCCTGGAGCAGGCTGCCAGGTGCAGGGAGAGGGGCCAGGCGCCCACGACCCCCAGCCCCGGTCCGGCTGAGAGACACCCTCTGCACAGATAAGCTGGCCGTCGGGAGACCTGGGGTCCAGCCCCCCACTGCATTGGCTCTAGGGTTGAGCTGCTTGCACAGTGGTGGGCAGGGGTCTGGGCAGCCTTCTGGGACCTGGCGGGAGTACTGTGGAGGTCGGCTTCCCCTCTGCGTCCTGGCTTTCGGCTGGACAAACAGGTGGTGAGCAGCAGAAGCCTGATGAATACTGCGCTTCAGTGACGGCGTTCCCAGGGTTACTGCCTTCCCCTCGGGAGCTTCCTTCTTCCATCTCGGTGCTTTGGCCTCCAGCCTCCCCTCTGTCCTCAGAGTCCCAGAGCCTTTGAAGAGGGAGGCTGCACAGATGGCCCTGAGCTGCAGTCTCTCCTCCCCAGTGTGAGCATTTTAGATCATATGCCACCCTCCTCTCAAAATGCTCTGGGGCCTCCTCATTACTCTAAAGGGAGTGCCTGCCTGCACGGGACATCACTGCCTCCACCCAGTGTGGAGACTGCCCTCCAGCCTGCAGTGGGGGCAGGACCACATGGTTGGCTCTCCAGGGTACACTGGATGGAAGGGACTATGTTCTCTCCTATGTGAGGCTCTCCCTCCCTCACTACCTGATGGCATTTAGAAGGTTAAGGTTCGGGATGGTGCCACAATCCCTCGCCTCCTCTCTTGGGCCCTCGCCTGTCAGCTCAGTCCCTCCTCTGTTCTCTCCTAGAAAGGAAAGCCATGACCATTTAAGTCTTCATATTAAAGACAAAGCTGTGTTGACCAAGCCCTGGTCCTCATCCTCCAGGCACACGGGAAGACCATGTGTTCCATACCTCCTCACTGTTTGGGGGGCTGGGCCGAGCTCTAGATGGTGGGGTGGGGTAGGAAGAATGTAGGCCACTTCTGGGCCTGCCCCATAAAATCATGAGCTAGAGACGATTGTGGCTTATGATTTTGCCAGGACCTGTCCAGCTTTTCTGCAAACAGCTAGTTGGTGGGTCCTCACCTGCAACCAGATAGCTCGCTGCAGTGGAGTCCAGGATTTGGCTGTCACCCTTCAGCCTCCAAGTGGAAAGAGGGTGGGATGCAGGTTGCATGCCCAGTCCACCCTGTGACTGCTTAGTAGCCACACGCATCCTTCCCGTCAGATTTGACCTGGCAAATAACCACATTAGCAACCAAGCCTGCTCCCACTTAACCCAATGTGGCTTCCCTGTCTGCAAGCTGGAAGACCCTGGCCCTCTCCCCAACACGCAGGACTTTACATCGTGTTCTCCTGAGCAGACTGACTGAATGTCCTGTGACCCACCTAGTCTGCCTCAGAAATTCACCCCTGATACACTTGCCTGGGGCACGTGGCATTGTTCGTGTTGGCAGACGGCTCATGGCTGAGGAATGACTACGGATTAAATACAACAGAAAGCTCAATGTTCAAGAGTATTGTAGAAACAAAACCAGAAAAGCGACAAGGCTTTCCACTGGGTTCTACCCCAGGGTTTTCAGCACCGGCTGAATCTTAAAATCATCTGAGGATAAAAACATGGAATGATTCCTGCCCAGACACTTCCTGAGATGGGATCAGGTTCTCTGGGGTGTGGCCGGGCTTCTTTCCCTGGGTGATTGCAATGCCAGCGACAAGCGGGACGCACTGTCCTGTCACCTGCTGCCATTCAGGCGGGGACAGGATGGAGGATGCGAACATGCTCATGGGCAGGTGGCTCCCACACGCGCTCCCATGGGTATCATGTGACTCCACTCCATCACCCAGGTGCTGGCCTGGGCACAGCTGTCCCTGGGAGGATGTGGGGACACTGAGGCCCTAGGGGTCAGGAACAAAGGGGATGTTTTGATGGCTTTCTTATAGTGCAGGATGTTGGCTTTTTTGTCCTTGCTGTTGGCTCTTAATCTCCATTTAACATTATTTTTTTGTTTAATAAAAAGGATGCCTCCTCCAGACACTGCCCTCCCTCCAAGAAGGGGATTTCTGGCCAGTGATGACCTTGGAGCATTATTTGGGGGCAAACAAGCACCCTCAACCCCCCCTATGGCATTTCCACCTGAGCCCCCAGGACTAGGTGCTGGTCATGCAAAGGGCAAGGTGCTGCTCCTGGACAGAGTGCAGATGACCCTGGAAGAGCTGGCCCCTCTAAGGCCTATTCTGCTGATGGCCCTGAGCAATTCAGTCTCAAGGATGCACACCTGCTCGGCACTGGACCCTAGAGAGACAGGCTCAGGGGACTCTCAGCCCAGAATTCAGACCCCACCTGGCAAACAGCTGTGGCCACCCATGATAGGATGCTTCAGAGGAGGAAGCCCATTCCAGCAGGCTTGGTCCCGCCTCCCTCACTTTGCCCCCACATTCTGGCCTGAGAACCCTCTACCACGCTCCATCCCGCTGCCTCAGCCTGCCTGTACAGCCTCAGGCCGGGCCTCCTCTCTGGGCCACAGGTTGATCCTCTCTGAAGGGAGGGCCCCTGGACCACCACCACCAGCCACCAAGATGGCCTGGGGCTTCCTACAGATTCAGAGTCCAGAGGTCCACCACTCGGGACAGGCTGGAGCCGGCAAGTCCGCATTGGCAAGCGCCTGGCAGCGATGACGGCGGCCCCGAGTGAGTGCATTTCAAATGGTTTCTGGCATTTGGAAAGAGTAAGACTCAGCTGGCGTCCCAAAGGGAGAAGGGAGAGGCCTGGGAGAGCTCCGGGGGCAGGGAAGGAAGGGTGGGTCCAAGGAGAGCAGTGTCTGGGCCTTGAGGGTGTTGCGGGGGGCCTGGCCTTCTTCATTCCACCTTAAAAGTCCAACTCATGAGCACCGGGAAGGCTGCTGAGACAGGGTGGAGACAGCCCGAGCTTTCACATGGAGGCCCCCAGAACTCCCCCATGGTTCATTTTTAATTGGATTTAATTATTTTCTATTTAATTGCATTTTTAAAAGCTCTCCCCAGTGGTTTCTTGATCAGAGGATCTCTCCTCTTCTCTCTCCTCTCTGGGCTGGAGGCTTGGCCTGGGTGGGGGTGAAGAGACAGAGCCTGGGTGGCTATGGGGCCACGGTCCCGCTGAGGGTCCCTTGGGACCTGGGAAAGCCCTCCTGGCCAGGTCACTGAAGATAGGAAATGGGTGTGAGGCCAGAGCTGGGGCTGCCCTGAGTCCCTCCCTGGGCCAAGCAGATGGACGCCCCAGTCCCACCCACCCCCTGCACAGCTTTCTCCTCGTCCTCACTGTCCCCTCAACTCCCTGCAGGGTCATGCTCCCCCCCAGTCACTCACCTGGCTAGCTCCTAACTGTCCTCCTCCCCCTCTCTGCCCTTCTAGAACCTTCCCACCTCCCTGTCACCCTCAGGATCAAATCCAGAGTCTTCTCGCTCCTCAAGCCCACCCCGTCCTCTTCTTGCAGCCACGGGGAGCCCCTGCAGTTCCCCTCGATGTGTCCTGCTCTTTCATTTGTCTGCCCCATGCAGGTGCCTGCCACTCCCCTCTTCTCTTCCTGAGGCCCCCTCACAGCCAGGCATTCAGTAAACACACGTGAGCACATCGCAGACACTGCTGTGGCACTGGGGTACCCATCGTCCATCAAATGTGGCTGCAAAGGATTTGGCAGGATTGGAGAACAGGGAGGTACCCAGGCTACTGAGCCCATGTGGGCTTCCGACTTGCTTTAGCCAATAGGATGTGGCCGAAGAGATGTCGTTTGAGTTTGGAGCCTGGGCCCTAAGAGGCCATGTGGCCGCCACTTCAGCCGCTTGGAGCATCACTCTGAGAACACCAGGGAAGGAGGCTGGTCTAGCTCAGGGAGGCCTCGGGGCACATCCAGCACCATCTGCCAGGCTTGTGAGTGAGGCCTCTGTGGCCTACCCAGCCCAAAGACTGGACATAAGCAGAAGCAGGCATAAACCTAGGCAGAAACAGACACTCACAGTCATGAGAAAATATACCACTTGTGTTTGTAGCCACTGAGGTTCGGGGTGTTTTGTTATGCAGCGAGAGTTAACTGATACATGACCCCCTGCAGGCAGCCCCTGGCTCCCATGCTTAGTTGGACGCCCTTCCTGCCCCAGCGTGCCAGCGTCCCCCTCCCCCTGGTCCCTCAGAACTACACGCCCACGCTCCTGGAGGAGATCTGGTTCTGTTGTCCTCCTTCAGCAGCTCCCATCGCCCACCGGGTGGAATTAAAGCTGCCTGGCTTACCCACATCGAAGGCCGTACCAGTCTTGCCCCTGACCACCCCTCCTCCTACATCCCTGCCCAAAACTCGGTAGCCTGGGCCCCTCCCTGTTCTCCAATCCTGTCATGTGGCAGCTTACCACCCCATCCCACTTGCGCTTGTTCTGCCCGTGGAATGTTCTTCAGCAACTTCCCCATCAGACAAACTCACCTTCCAAGACCCAAATGAATCCTCATCTCCCCCGAGAAGACTGCGCAAGTTTCTAAACACTCTGTGTCCTGCAGCCTAGCACTCCTGTCCTCGGAGGCTCCTTCACTCCTTCCATCTGAGTTGCCGCACTGTTCTTGTTCACCCAGCTGAACCTCCCACTCAGTCCCTTGATCACAGCCCCTAGCAGAAAGACATGGCTGAGCACCACTCTGTGCGTCGTAAACAGATAAACAGAAGAAGTCATTTAAATAAAAGATGGGAAAAGATGCACACAAATGAAGGGACTGTTTCTTTTCTGCACCCCAGGGGATCATTTATGCAATCCCCAGGTGCAATTCCAGTGCACTCCTGCCTGGAAACTTACCTTAGATCGGAAGCTTGAGGGTAGACAGGGTGTTGTTCATTGTTGTAGTTCCCAAAGGCTGGTACAGTGCCTGGGCACATGACACGAACTCTGCGGATGTGTGGATGGATGGATAGATGGATGGATGGATGGATGGATGGATGGATGGATGGATGGATGGATGGGGGGATGAGGAGATGGGTGGGTAGGTGGATGAATGGGTGGGTGAATACTGTGTGTCCATGAGAAAAAAGTTTTCTAAATTGGTAAGCTTTCTACCACAAAATTCCAGCACCCAGTCTTGGACGGATCGATTTTAGCCATGTGTGCCTAAGACACAAAAGAGATGACCTAAAACCACAGTTCTGCAAATCTCTCCTCTCCCTGATGCAGGGAAAGCAACTTAGTCCTGGTTCCCGACTTGCATTTAAGATCTACACTGGACCACTCCGGGCCAAGCCCTTTCCCCAGGGACAGCCTCTCTGTATGTTTCTTCCAGTGCCTTTTCTGGGCATTCCTGCCATTAAATGCTTCTGGGAATGGCTGAACCACTCTCAGGAGTGAAACCCAAGGTGGGGGGCGGTGGGATGGGCAATTAAAGGTCTGCTTAAGCCACTTAGTCTCAGGGAAATTGTTGGCAATGTTGAGGGCAAGGCCCTGGGTAGAAGCAGGGGGTCACTGCAGGAGTCTGGTTGTCTGCGCTGTTCTCCATCCAGCCTTGCAGGCGGGTGAGGCTACTGCAAGAGTCACAGAATCAGCTAAGGACACAAACCCCAGAAGTCCATTCCTCCCTGTGTCTAGCTCACTCTGGAATCCACTGTGATATCTTAGACGGAATCCAGATTAGGAGAGAGCAGGACAATTTCTGGTCTCAGTCCTGCAGATAACTTGTTCCAGAACCTTGCACAAGCCACTGCAACTTTCCGGACCTCAGTTTCCCATCAAGTATCCATCCCTGGCATCCCTCATCCCGTACTTTTCCTAGTACTGTGTCTATGGCAGCCAAAACTAATCGATTGCAGTCTTCTTTGTAGATGGTCTCAAACGCAGCATCAGAACCTTTCTTGACACGGCATTCCGGACAGGGACCATGAAAACACTGGCATGGGGGGATGACCCATGTTGGCCATGCTGGATTTCTAAGGCACCATCTGGCTGTGAGAATGGTGTGCAATATCCTACTGACTGCGTCTGTCTTCCTCACGACGTGTGGGCCTTGCGTTCTGGACTGTTTCTGCATCTCTGCATTTCCCTGGCACACAGCAGGCCCCAAACGCTGGTGGAGAAAAATGAACAAGTCACCATTTAAAATTCGAAGTCCTTTTGCCTCTGGGCCTGGGGAGGATGTTTGCTGGGGTTGATCCCAGCACCCATAGCTGTGTGGGTCATTGCCCCACAGGCTCTGTCCTTACTGGCGTTGGAAGGAGCCAGCAGGACCCTTCTCCCATGAGCGGATGAGCAAGAAGCAGCGAAGCTCCACTCAGCACGATGGGCCCTGGAGGCAGGTGGCCTCCCTGCATGGGGCTGGGGCTGCCAGGATCAGCAGATGGGGATGCCTGGGGCACAGCCACACAGGTTGGCAGTTCCACCCCAAGGCCCATTAGCCAAGATACAAGCTAGGTGCCCAGGTGGGAGGCCTGCTGTGACCCAAGAGGAGCTGACCTCAAAGCAGAGGTCTACCTGTCACCGCCTCAAAATGGCCGCTTGTCACAAGTCAGCCTGCGGGCTGGGCTGCTTTTCCCGCAGTACCCTTCCTGCGGGTTTTAGATGTAGGGGCCCAGGGGGAGAGTCTCACGGGGGATTTGGAGAGCCAGCTACCACTTGTACCTCATCTGTGGAGTCACCTGTGGCACGAGGCCAGGCCTGCCACTGCGGCCCCCCTCCTCCCCCAACTCTGACCCGGGGGGCGGGGTGGGGGGCGTACCCAGTTCTGCCGTGCAGCCCAGCATGTGCAGAACACCCAGCCCCCAGGTCACCGGCACAGCCATGAGTCACTCTAGGGCTGTTGTGGGGCTACGGCTCATGTTTGGGCTGCAGCTTACCCTCTTTCCCCGCTTCCTAGCACCTTCCAGCATCAGAGCGGCCCCACTGACGCTGTGTAACCAGGTGCCCAACTGCGTGTGGTCGGATCCTTGCAACGAATCCATCTCTCTCACACACACACACACACGCACACACACACCCTTATAGCCCTCACACACACACACACACACCCTTATACCCCTCACACACACACACACACACCCTTATACCCCTCACGCACACATGCACACACACACCCTTATACCCCCACAAACACACACACACACACGCACACACACACACCCTTATAGCCCTCACACACACAGACACACAGACATATCCATATATCTCACACATACACACACACACACACTCAGTGAGTCCGCTTCTCTGGCTGAGCTCTGGTGGACACTTGCACAGACCTGCTCGGGGACCCACAGGTGGAGCACGTGGGAAAGGGAATGGTGGCAAATAACCATATGATAAATATCCTCCTGAGAAACCAGGACTGTTGAAAAATGCCATCAAAACGAAAGTTCCTCTTCTCTCCTGGTGATGTGTCCGTAGAAGTGGCCCTGTGTCCGATTATCAGCCCATCTCTCTGTCTGTCTCTCTCTGTGTCTTTCCCGCCCTCTCTCTTCCTGGCTGACTCTTTCCTCTCACCTGGCTCAGACGGCTGGGAGGAGGTGGACAGGACGCCTGCATTCAGCACCACGGACAGAGGAGCAGTCCTAGAGGGACCTCTGCCCCCACCCTGTCCCAGATGCCTCGTCGCCACCGCCCAGGACTCTGTCCATTCACTTGTTCATCTGCTGGGCAGGCTCGTCCAGTGCAATGGGGCCTTGGCCACGACAGCAGCAGGTGTCTGACACCTGTGTGCCTGGCTTGCTGTGTGCACACGTGTTAGCTCATTCAGTCTTCATAGTGGGCTCTGAGGTCAACACTCTTGTGCCCACTTTGCAGACGAGGACACTGAGATTTGGAGCCAGCAGTGCCCTGCCCAGGGCCCCACAGCTGGAACAAGGAGGAGCAGGGAGTCTGCCCACACAGACCCCCACTTCCCTCCACCACTTCATGCCTCCTCCTTGCAAGGCTTTAAGGAAGAAAGGGAATGCTGACCAGTTTTGGATACTGCTCACCCGCCACCCAACTTTATACTTGGGAACGGGGCCTCTTATCCACCAGAACTACACATTTGTTAAGGAGGTGGGTCTGTCCCAGAACTGCCATGAACTATCCCAACCACCCTGAACCAACCCGTAGCCAGCCTGGGTGCAAGTCGAAGCCTGTGACCAGGAAGAGGGGACAGGCAGGTGGATCCACCAAGGGTCCCTGTGTTCCATTGGGTACCCGCTCTCAAGAAGACCTTCCTATTATAATTCTCAAGTATTTATAATTTTCATTAATGATTGCTGATATTTACACAGAGCTTTCCTCCTGACTAGGAGCTCTGGACCGGGTGACTTGGCATTTGCTTATGAGTGAAACCAGATGCAGAAACAGCCTGGCCTCGGGGGAGGAAGCTTATGGTACCAGCAGTCCACGAGATGAAGAACAGTGGCAAGGACAGGTTCTGGGAGACCCTGGCCACTGTGGCCAGAGGGTCACTGCTGGCCAGAGGGCCACTGCCAGAAGACTTTGGGAGGCTCTTCTAAACCAAAATGTGTGCCTCAAGAATTAGAATTAGGACTTTGGCTCTTCTTATGCCCCTTGTGCTATCTCAAGTCTCCTCTTTGTGTTCTGTAAGCTTTCCTTCATCTGTGCTTGCCTGTCTCGGCTCAGCTAGGAGGAGAGGGGGCCAGAGGAGGCCAGGGGAGCAGGGGTGTGCTACACGAGGGTCTGACAGCAGCGCCCCCATCTCCTGAGTGCTGTGTCCTCCTTGCACCTCACAGTGTCCTTGTTGGGAAGCCCCCAGCATTATGTCCATTTACAGATGAGGAAATGGAGGTTCAGAGAGGAGAGGGAACTCATCAGGGAGCATATGCACCTGCTCTGTTAACTCCAAAGTCCAAGCTGACTGGGGGCAGGTTATCCCCTGCACCTCTGTTTCCTTAGCTGTGGAACGGAGGTGACAAGAGTGCCCACCTCGCAGGGTCACTGTGCACACGGAGCATGTGAACATGTGTAAAGCAAGGGAAGAGCGCAGCGTGGACCGTGAGCAGTACCGGCCATCCATGCATTCATATATGCATCCCCAAACCCCAACGCTATTTCATAAGCAGCGTTTACTTTTTCCATATGCAGTGTGTCCCAATAGTCTTTTAAATATTGGTCCTAACCCACAAAGTTAATCTCGGACAGTGGAAGAACCCCACCTGGAAGAAGAGCACCCAGGGACAGAGCCTGGGGTGTGCCAGCCTCCCTCTAAAGTCCTGTTTGCTGGCAGGGGGACTTAGTATCTTCTGTTGGGAAAAGGGGTGCTCCCGCTCCCCTTGGTCCATCCCCACAGAAACCTGGCTAAGGTAAGGCTAGATGGAAGAATCCAGGAGACTGTAACATGGAGAGAAGCATGAGCCAGGAAAGGGGTGATGGGGCAGGGTGGGGAGCAGCTCGGGGAAGCCGTGCAGAGTCACACACCCTTATATCCCTCACACACACACACACACAGTCAGTGTCAGTGTCTGGGCTTGTAGGTCCCAGTGAGGAGAGCCACCTTGTCCACGCAAGCTATCCCTACAATTGGGATCCAACCAGCATTTCCTGGTGTGGAGGTCCTAGTGTCCTGCCATATCCATTCCCCTTGCTTTTTCCATGCATGACACCTGGGCATCATCCACCTGCCCATCCCATCTCTCTTCCTGGCTGCTGGAGCCCACCTGTGAGCATGCTTCTGGGGGAGCTTGAAACAAGACAGCTGAGCACGAGCTGTGTATGTGGGTGCAGCCGGTATGCGGGGTGCAGTTAGAATACCGGGGTGCGGTTGGTAAGCATCTGACTCCTGGTTTCGGCTCAAGTCATGATCTCAGGGTCATGAGATCAAGCCCCACATTGGGCTCCACGCTCAGCAGGGAGTCTGCTTGAGATTCTCCTCTCCCTCTGCTCCCCTCCCCCGCCCCCAAAAAACCCAGCGGCCTCTGTGGAGGTGACATTTGGCAAAGACTTGAAGGAGGTGAGGGAGGTAGACATCTGGAGGAAGACGGCCCCTGGGAGGCAGTCCAGCACGTGCAAAGACCCTGCGCATTAAAAACAAACAAGCACACCGAAGAAGAGGAAAGAAGGCTGGGACCTCTGGGGGCCTTGAGATTTTCACGCAGGGAGACAGGAGCCACTGAGGGGCTGAGCGGGATAGGGTGTGGACAGCTTCTCTTCCTCCCCCCGCCCCTCTGCCTGTGTCACTTCCCTTACTGTCCCTTTCCCGTAATTGTAAATTTGTTTGTATGGTTGTGTGTTCAGCCTTTGTCTCCGCCAGTGGGCTACCAGCTCAGGAGGAAAAGGCCACACACGCCCCCCTCAGATGCAGAAGGGTGAGGCTGCCCCGGGGCCCCCGCCCGCACACTGCAGAGCCCCGGGTGCCCATGTCCAGCCATTTCCTTCCGGAGTCACTGTGCCCCCCCCATAGCCCCAAAAGGCCCTGGTTGGGGCTGCCGCCAGCCTGCCTCCCCCAGCAGGTGTGACCTCCGCAGGGTCCCCTCCCTGCGTCGGGGGTCTGGACCTGTGCTCCCCTCCGGGTCCCTCCGCCCGTGTCTGAAAACTTCGCTTCCAGGAGAAACCAGAGGGAGACAATGGCCAGGGAGAGGGGCGGGTGGGGGAGAAAGTGATGAAGTGTCAAGCTCTTGACGGCAGCGCTCAAGTCCGCATTTTCCAGGGCATTTAAATGCCTGCGAACAGATTAATAAGGTCCTGCATTCTATCTGGAGCGCCAGTTGTCGGGCTGTGTGCATACTGATGGCCAGGCGGGCTGGAGGTGGCCGCGCGGCTTTATCTCGCGGGCCCAGGCTGCCTGTCCCTTATCAGGCCGGCCCGGCTGTGCAGCTGCTTCGGCAGGGCCCGCGCCCGCCCCCGCCGCCTGCTTTGTAATCAGAAGAGAAGTTGCTGTCTTGATATTTCCATTTTTATCTCTTTTATTGACTTCATTTTCATGTCTTTCAGGGAGCATTTTCTTGGGCTGCTTACATCTTTCTGCTGCCCTTGCCCCTCGGCTGGGCTGGGGGAAAAGGGGAGGCGGGGTGAGGAAGGGTATCAGGGGCTCCGTCCCCTGTGCCCCCTTCTCCAGCCTCATGTGCCCTGTCTTCTCCCTGATCGCCCTCCCCCCCGGTCCTTCCCAAAGGGTGGCCCCCTCTAGCCCCCTCCAGTCCCAAGGTCACGGCTCCGCGGGCACACACCCCTTGCCCAGATCCTCCCAGCCTGGCCTGATGAGCCCCCCGGGCGTGAGGGAGCTGGGCCTGCTCCGGAGAGGAGCCTGTTGCAGGGGAGGAACAACCGAGGCAAGCTTCCCTCCCCTCAGCTGCCTGCACGGATCTGGGGGAGCCGTGATTATCTCCCCTGCCCAGGCGAGGAAGCCCAGCTTCCAAGAGGTTATCAGTCACCGTCACCTTGCTCTACGCTGGTGACTTGTGACGGAGAGGGATTGCGAGTGGCCCGGCCTCCGGAGACACATCTGTGTCCGGGGCAGAGCTGGCTCGGAGGAGGGCTCTGCCAACGGCGTCTCGCCTCGCGGACTCCTTCCCTCCTCTGCAGGGCAGGGGCGGTCAGAGCCCCGCTGCAGCCATTCGCCGAGGCAGTGTGTGTGCTGCGGGCCGGACAGGGGCCGAGCCTCCCCCCCGTGCCTGGTTCACAGTCATTACGTGCCCCTGAACTGGGCTGAAGAGCGTCTCCCCCAAAATATGTCCACGTCCTGACCCCAGAGCTTGTAAATGTGACCTTGTTTAAAAGGGGGGTCTTTGCAGATGTGATCAAGAGTCTCAGGATGACACCATTCTAGGTTGGGGTGGCCTAAATCCGACGACTAAAGTCTGTAAGAGAAAGATTCAGACACGGGAGAGGCCACGTGAGGACGGGGGCAGGGGGAAGGATGCAGCCACAAACCCAGGATGCCTGGACCCCCGGGACCCAGACGTGGCGGGAAGGACCCCCCCCGGTGCCTCCGAGGGGGTGTGTGTCCCCACCTGGATCTCAGACTCCGGCCTCCAGAACTGGGGGGAAGAGCTTCCTGTTGTCTCAGCCCCAGGCTGTGGCCATGAGCTTCGGCCACTCTGGGCACTCACACCGTCCCCGCCACGCTGACAGCCCCTCCCGGCTCACTGCAAACCACAGCAGCAAGCCTGGCAACTGCAGCCGCAGAAGTGCTCTATAAACGAGCAAATGAGCCCCAGCGGAGGGCTCCGGCCTGAGCACCAGGGAGGGCAGGCGGCCGGAACCCGGGCACAGAAGGCTTCCTGGGTGCCGGGCTCAGGAACCCAGCGCAACAGGACAGCTGTGCCCCTCCTGACCCCATGCACCCCCACACTCCCCAGCCCCTTGTGGTGAGGGGACACACACCACCCTGGGTCTCCAACTCCTCCCTGGACCTGCTGAGATGTGGGCAGCCTCCTCTTACACCAGCATCTTCCTGGCTGTGCCTGGCCCCCCACCCTGACTAGCACGGGGGTCTCCCCCACGGACCCAGGGACTCAGCCGACCCATGTCTGCAGGATGCAGCGTGAGCTGCTGCTTACATACAGTGGGGTCGCCAGAGGCCACTGCAGGAGGGGCTGTGGCTAGAGGTGGCTTTGGTTGCTCCAAAAAGAGGAACTCTGAGAATGTTATTTTCCAGAATTCATGCTGGAGAGCAGAAAGGCCGGCAGCTGGCCTGGACCAGCGTGGATTCTGTCACTAAACAGAGAGGGGTCAAGCTGCAGGTCACACGTCGCTTCACCGGGAGACGCCGAGGCACTCGGTTAAAGCATTGTTCCCACCAGCCGCCTGAGCATGCCCCTCGGACCTTGGGGAGCCAGTGGGAGGCACACCTCCGGCCACTCTCGGGGGGCCTCCTGTGACTGCCCCGGCGGGGGGGCAGGAGAGAAGCCCTGGGGCTGGGAAGGGAGGGACACAGGGGACGACGTGGGGGCAGGCTGGGACTAAGGTGTCCCTGGGGTGAGGGATGTTCCCAAATTAACCCACGGGGCCCCCAGGGGGCTCCGCCACAGGGGTCTGAGAGAGCTGCCCCCACCCAGCTCCTCCCTCCCCATCACGGCTCCCACACCAGGAGGGCACTGGCCCCTAGGGGCCAGGACTAAAGGCTTAGCAGACGTGGTTGCTGGAAAGGCCCAAGGACAAACAGGTCCCACAGGCCGGTGACGACAAGGCCAGACCCAGGCTCTGCAGCCCACCAGCGTGTCCTCCTAGCCCCCAGGGCCGCCCACCCCACACAGCACACAGCAGACTCTCTGCAGCCAGTAAGACTGAGGTCCAAAAGCTGGGCAGATGGGGTCAGCCAGGCCGAGGCAGGACCAGTGGGGGCGAGGCACTCGCGCTCGCGGGAAAAGGCCAGACCCCTCCAAGGTAGAGCCCGTCAGGCACCAGTGAGAAGCCCTGGTTCAGAAAAGGCCCTGTGCTCTCTGTGTCCGTGCAAACTGCGCTTAAAACCCCCCCCAGAGCCGGCCTCAGAACAGCCCCTCTCCCTCCTGTGCCCCTCCCGCCCCACACCAGGACGCAGCCCCTGTGCCCAGCACGGGGAGCAGAAGCTGGTGGGGAGGCTGCCCTCTCCCTCCCAGCCAGGGCAGCCTCCAGCCCTGCTTCATCTCGTGGGACTTCGAGTGTTCTGTTCTAGCAGAGCCCCAGCCCACCCGTGCCCTTCTGGCCTCCCCCGGAGCCCACCCACCCCATGCAGCTCCGGCCAGCCACGCCGCCCTCCCCCTCACCTGGCTTGACCCGGGAACCTCCCTGGCTAACACCTTTGGTATTATCCCCTCTCTGCCCCCACTCCCAGGAACCAAACCACACCTCCAGATGATTCCAACTTCCCTCCCGCCCTGGGCTGCAAGACAGGGCCACACCCCAGCCCCCCGGCCACGGTCTCGCCCCCGGGGTCAACAGGCCTGATGATTCCCCCTGCAAACACCCGTTGGGTCAGCCCAACCGCTCCTTTTCCTGGGCCAGAGCCCAGGCCAGGTCCCCAAGGCTGCTCACCGGGGCCAGCCAAACACCTTCCTGTCTGCGGAGCAAGAAGACAGGTCTGCGGTTTAGGCGGCAGCTTGTGGGCCTCAGGACGCTCATCCAGTGGGCACCACGGCGCAGACCCCGTGGGCTGAACGGCCCTGTCGGCACGCTGGGCTCGGACACCTGGGCCCTGGCTGGGCTGTGACGAGGAAGGCCCCCCGCTCGGGGCAGGAGGGGTGGCACGCCTGGGAAACACAGTCTTCCCCAGAGCCCCGCAGCACAGGAAGTGGGTCCTGGACCAATTTGTAAGAGCAAACTGTACATGACTTCTGGAAAGAAATGGGAGAAAGGCCTACTGGCAGAGATTCCTTCGTTGGGACACAAAAAGCATTTGCTATGAAAGAAAAAATGATAGTGGGATTTCATCAAAATTAAAGCCTTCTGCTCATCAAGAGACACCATTAAGAAAACAGAGAGGTGAGCCACAGAGGAAATAAACACGATACATACACGACAGATCCTATCGATAACTTGTAAAGAATTCGTAGAGTTCCATAATAGAAATACAAACACCCAGGGGCGCCTGGGTGGTTCCGTCCGTGAAGCGTCTGCCCTCGGGTCAGGTCATGATTCCAGGGTCCTGGGATGGAGCCCCATGTCGGGCTCCTCAGCAGGGAGCCTGCTTCTCCCTCTCCCTCTGTCTCCCCCCTGCTCATGCTCTCTCTATCTCTGTCTCAAATTAATAAATAAAATCTTTAAAAAAATATATTAAAAAAAAGAAATACAAACACCCAATAAAACGCGGCCCAAACACTTAGAAGCTTGGGTGAAAGAAGACACACAGACGGCCAACAAGCCCATGAAAAGATGCTCAACATCGCTGGTCGTCAGAGAAATACCCATTAAAACTGCCAATTGGCTACTTTGCACATCAACTACGAAGACCAGAATTAAAAACAAAAAACCCGACAATATCAGATGTCAGCAAGGAAGCAGAGCAGTTAGAACCCCCCGATGTGCTCGTGGGAACCTAAAACTACAGCAAGTACTTGGAGAACAGTTTGGAAGTTTCCTGTGAGGTAGATATACTCGGTGTGTAACCAGCAAATCTCCTCGCAGGCGCATTTCCAGAAGAAGGGAGGAGGTGCGCTCACCAAAGGCCTCGTGCACAAGGGTTCAGAGCTGCTCTACTTGTCACCGTAACACGCTGGACATGACCCACAGTGCGTGAGCAGAGGAAGGGCGTCCACGTGCTGAGACGCGGGGACTCCCGCACAGACACGTCCCGAGAACACAGCGAGGAGCCGGGCCCAGGAGGAGTGCTCCTGGTGCTGTGAAGGTCCGGACGCAGCCAAGCTTATCTCACTAGGAGAGAAATCGGGTGGAGGGCTGAGTGGGGGTGGGGAGAACTGATTTTAGGGAGGTGCCAAGTGATGGAGGTGTTCTGCGCCTTGCCCGGAGAGACGACCGTGCGGGCTCACATCCGGGCTCATTCCCATTGAAGTGCGTGTGTACTTGAGTCACGTGCACTTACCGTCTGTGAAGTTGACTTTAGCGGGGCCCAGGGCGGCATGCAGGAAGCTGAGGCTGCTTGGGTGGTGGTCAGTCGGCTTTGCCGCCATAACAAACGAGCGCAATCTTGCGGCTCTCAACCAGCCACACACACTCGCTGCTTGCTCACCCCGTGTTGGCGGGGACAGGCTGGCTGTGGGCGTTCTCGTTCTGGGTCACATGAGCCCCCTCGGCAGCCCCCAAAGCTGCTGCTCGGGCACGGCAAATCTCAGCCCCCCCACGTTGCACTGGCCAAAATGCCACGTGGCCCCGCCGGACACTGACAAGGCAGGAAGCATCCCCCTCCCCAGAGAGGGCAGGGGTGAGGGGCGGCCTTGCCGTGGAGTGAGTTGTCGGAGACGCATCCCCTGCCCCTGCGGAAGGCCACCCGGGCTCTGAGCTGGGGCCGGGAGGCCAGGTGAGGAGGTGACACAGACAGTGCGGGTGGAGGAAGGGTCCCCCAGCAGAGCCGAGGGGATGGAAGCCAGCGGGCTGGGAACGGCGAGGATCACACACTCACTGAGCTCACACGCGGCCTGGGGCACATTTTAACTCCCTAGAGCCTCACACGGCCCCCCGGAGCGGGCACTCTCTGGAGGAGGAGGTCACAGGACCTGCCCAAAGGTGTGCAGGGAATGGAAAGGCTGGCGTGAGGCCAGCTGGCCTGGCAGCGAAGTTCATGCCCCATAGCTGGTTCCTGGGGTGTGCACGGCAGAGGGGAGGCGGGGGCTCCCTGGGGGCAGCATGCCAAGTGGCCAGCCTGCTCTCTGGTGGGGACTCGCCAGGATGCACCAGGTCGTGTGAGAGCACACCACAACTTGCCTGGCCTCTGCCAGCCGAGGGAACTGCCAGGCACTGCCTCCCACCTGTCCCCTCCCCCACGTGGCTCCTAGTTTTAAAGCCAAATCTTCCCAGTCCGGATGCAAGGCTTCAGAGCTGTGGTGTGGGTTCAGGCTCAGGTACAGGAAGCCTCGGCAGGTGGGGACCCCCCTCTACAGAGAGCCCAGGCCGGCCAAGAGGCCGGCAGGCCGGCAAGGGTGCACGGCCAGGCCCCACTGTCCCTTCTCCTCTGACCACCTGCCTGCCCTGTGGCCCCTTTTCTCCCTGAGGCCCTCTTCTGCCCCCCAAAACTTTGGAAGGTCCAGGACTGGGTCCCTGGGTCTCTTCCCACGCATCGGCAGCTTCTGATCCGTCTCCCAGCTGGCCACCAGCTCTGAGCTTTGCCCTGCAGGTCCGTCTCGCCCAGAGGCGTCCGTGTCCAGCCAAACTGGAAGATGCAGAGGGAGCTAACCCTAACCCCGCACACACCTCCCACCCACGGCTCTACCTCACCAGGCCCAGGCCACCCGGCTCCCCCGGGAAGCTCCCGCACTGCCGCCCGGTCCCACCTTCAGCGCTGACTCCACGAGGCCCCGGGCCTGCACGACCTCCGACCCCACGTCCTCCACCGCTTGCTCCCTGCCTCCACCCACACGGGCCTGGAGCGCTCGAGCGCACACCCCGCCCCCGCCCTGTTCCGATTCCCCGTGAATTTACTATCACCAGCTGGGGCATAGCATGGGTTTCAGGTGCTCATTTCGCTTGTTTTCCGTCTCCCCTCGTGAGGATTCGTGTCCATGTTGCTCATGTGGTATCCCCCGGGCCTGAGACAGCACCCGACCCGTGTGCTTCGTGCTCAGTAAACACTGGTTGAGCGGGTTACTCGCAATTATGCAGATGCACAGAAAGACCATTTCTGCACAACGCAAGGCGGCGAGCCCCGAGCCCAGAAGCCTGGGAGAAGGAGGCCAGGCTCTGCGAGGGCGCTGGGTCCGGTGCCGCGGAGTGAAACCCCAGGGCCGGGGCAGAGGCTCAGGGGCAAGCGCAGGGAAGCGGCCGCCCTCCCTTCGGTAAGTGATGCTCCTCCGCCCAGTTTCCAAAGCTGAGCTCCTTCTCAGACCCACAAGCCACTGAGGGAGGAGCGGCTGTGCCCGGGGGGACCGGGGCCTCGGCGAGCCCCCTTCCACCGCTCCTGCCCCCAGACTGCCCCCCGAGCACCCAGCCCTTGCGGAGAGAGGCGCCCAGTCTGAAGGTTGCCAGACGGGGGAAAAGGAAAGATCTTATTTTGCTTTCTTTTCTTTCCTTTCTTTCAGCACTCCTTGCGAGGCCGGGCTGCTGGGTGCATCCTCGCGGTCGTGGCTTGAAGAAGACTTTGTCTCTCCTCCATCTTGAAGGGTAATTTCAACGACTTGAAGGTTGGTGGTTTTGTTTATTTCTCACTGTTTTCACAGCTCTGGACGAGAACGCTCTGCGGTGTTCATCCTTGTTCTTCTGCGAGAAGACTCCCCTCTGGCTCCTTTTAAGACTCTCTGTGTGTCTTGTTCTCCGCGGTTGGAATGTCAGGTCTGCATATGGGAGTTTCGAGCTGTTGTCTCTGGCTTTATCCTGCTCCCGGCTGCTCCGGTCTGTGGTTTGGTCTCTGCCATTAACTGTGCAAAGTTCTTGGGCATAATTCCTTCGAATATTTCTTCTGCTCTATTCTCTGGCTCTTCCTTCCGGTATTTCAAGTCCGTGTGTGCTGCGCCTTTTGAGACTGCTCTGCGGCTCTTGGATGCTCTCCTTCCCCTCGTGTTTTGAGCTGGGAACCGTCCGCTGACCCACCTTCCCGCTTGCAGACTCTCCTCCACCCTGTGGGTCCGTCAGGAGCCCAAGACGGGGCTCCCCACTTCTGCCCCAGTATGGATTGCGTGCGTCTCCGTCTCTCCTTCCCAGCTGCATCTCTGTACCCACACCATCCATCTGCTCCTTCCTATTGCCCACCGTCCCCACCGGATCCCTCGGCGTATCAATCCTGGCTGGTTAAGCTCCCCGGCGAGAACCTGGCATCTGTGTCTTGTCTGAGTCGGCTCCCATGTCTGCGCGGCCTCCTCAGTCTGTGTCATTTCTTGCCTCTTGGAATGCCTCGTAATTGTTTTACTGTTGGAAGCCAGACATACTGGATTGAAAACAGTCCCAGAACTTCCAGTGAGCGTCTGATCTGAGCACCAGGAGATGGGGTGCTGAAAAGCACGCCGGTGCCCCGGAGCATTGCTAGGCCCCTCGCACTGCTCCGGGCCCTGGGTTCTGTGGGGACCATACATCAGTCACGCCCATGAAGAGCCTGGCAAGCAGGGGCTCGTTCCCTAGGGAACGGGGGTCTGGGCAGCGGGTGCTTGTCGAGGTGCATTTCAACCACAGCGGTGGCCGTGTTAGTCTTCCTCTTCTCTAAGACTCCCAGAAAACATGGCCAATCGCGATCCTGGAAAATGTTTTCTTGGTCAGGGCAAGCTTCCTAGAAGAAACAAGGGGCCTCAGCAGCTCCAGGGGCAGGGACTCCGTGCTCCCCTGAGCCCTGATTGCAGGGCTGACACACTCACCCCAATAGCTCGAGCCACACCGAGGGTGAGCAGTGCGGGGGGCAGAGCGCGGGACACGGCCGGCTCTCCCCCCAGAGCTCTGCCGCAGATCGCCGGCCTCGTCCTCCTCATCTGTAAAGTGGGCATAGCTCGGTCCCTGAAGACGCAGACGCCTGGGGGCTTTTCTTATCATTCCCAGCCCGAGAGGAAGTCAGCTGAGGAACGGCGGCCGCCAGAATGAGGGAGAACAGCCCAGTTCCAGGGGAGAGACAGAGACAGAGACGAACGCAGAGAGAGACAGGGAGACAGACGGACAGACAGTCGACGGGAGCTTGCTCACAGAGGTCAGCGCCTCTGTGGGGTCTAAAGAGCCCCGCTAGGCCTTCAGAGGGACCCGGAAGGTCCCGACCTCACCATCAGGGGACGTGGCGGTGTCCGGGTGGGCAGAGTGGCCGTAAACGAAGGCTGGAGGTGCTTTGCAGGGACCTGTCCGCCTCCCGGCTCTGGCCAACCGCTGTGGGCAGTTCCCCGGTGGCCTGAGGCAGGATGGGGACAGCCTGGCTGACGCCTGGTCGGGTCCTGGCCTATGGCAGGCAGCCGCCCCACGGTGTGCCCCAGAAGCCCGCGGAGTGGGTCCTGCCCAGCAGAGAGGACGTTCCCTCCCCCGCAGCCCCAGGCGGATCCCACCGTCTCCGAGCAGCATTTCCCGGGCTCCAGCAGGGGATCTGGATCCTCCTGCCCCGTGTTGGCAGGAGCTGGTACCCTCCAGGAGCGGCGGGGGCCCAGGGGGCCGCCATCCAGGGTTGTGAGCACCTGGCAGCCCAGATGAGTGACCTACTGGGGCACCGCTGGGATGTATTCAATCAGTGCTGCTTTTGACTCAGTCTCAATATCTGTATTATTGGCCCAATGGGGTGTGACCGGCTCCTCGAGGGTCTGTCCAAGCCACTTGAGTGGGACTAAGAGCATAGGGCTGAGGCAAGCAGCCAGGGCTGTGGGGGCTTATCTCCCCCACGGCCCAGCTCTCGCACACAGCCCACCCCCATGAGCCCGAGCCCCAGATCCAATCTGACTCTGTCCTCACCGCGCTGCCCGTCTGGGAAGCCAGGGAGGAACTGCTCCCACTCGAGGCTGGTGCTGGGGTGAAATTCAGCACACCTACCTGTCACAGGTTGAACCCCACCCCTCCAGGTCCATACTGAGGTCCCGACCTCCTGTACTTGGGAAAGTGACCTTACTTGGAAACAGCATCATTGCAGATGTGATTCGTTAAAATGACGCCATCAGGGTGAGTCCTAACCCAGTATGCCTGGTGTCCTCACAAAAAGGGGGAATTTGGACACAGAGACAGACGCAGAGGCAGGAAGAAGCCGAGCGAGGTGGAGGCAGAGATGGGTGATGGGTCTACCGGCCGAGGACATCGAAGATGCCAGCAAGCCAGTAGGAGCCGAGAGAGGGGCCCCAGAAGGAACCAGCCATGCCGGCACCTCGGTCTGGGACTCCTGGCCTCCAGATTGTGGGAGAGTAGATTTCTGTGGTTCGAGCCGCCCAGTGTGTGGGACTTGGTCACGGCAGCCCCAGGACACTTGCACTCACCATCATAGCAGCCTTGGCCATCGATGTGGGGCCAGAGCAAATGGCCTGGACTGGGTGCCACTCCTGTAAATCCTGGACGGTGGAGGGTCCTGGGGGCCTTGGAGGCCTGGCATAGCAGGATTGAGGTCCAGACCTTTTTCATCATCCCAAAAGGAAACCCCACACCCAGTGGTACTCGCTCCCCAGTTTCCCCAGTGCCCTCCCCTCCGGGCCCTGACAACCCGAATTTGCTCTCTGTCTCCGTGGATGTACCAGTTCTGGATGTTTCCCATACAGGGAATCACACGTGGCGTTCTGCGACTGGCTTCTTTCACCTGACGTATGTTTTATGATCAGCATTTTTAAGTGAAATAGAATAAAATGGAAAATACGTGGTTTGGGAAGTGCAAACCTAGGACCCCCCCCCTACCATGTCCTTCCCCAGAGCAGAGCCCGGGGAGCCCACACAGGCCCAGGACACGCACGCACCCGCTCGTGACGGTGAAAACAGGACGGCCCCAGGGCCAGGGGACGGAGGTCAGAGACATCTTGCAAAGGCAGGAACGAGCCGCAGGGGAGCCGTGAGGGGCTGCAGGCGATGGTGGGGCGCAGGGCAGCCCTGGGGGCTTGTTTCACCATAGAAGGGGTGAGAAACACTGAGATGCGGGGACACTCACACAGCATGTGTGTGCACACGCATGTGCAAGTGACATGCAAGCAACGTGCAGGCCACGGTTCGGGGCAATTCTCGATAAAAACACATGATGCTTGCTCATCTGATTCCCACACAGCAGATGAGGAAGTGAGGCTCCCGAGGGGCCACCCGGCTCCCGCCGTTCCCTGGGGTCTGCAAGAGTGCTCACCATGCTGGAGGATGCAGCCCTGGGACCCTGGTCCCACATCTTAGGCCCCAGGCCGGACGCCTGGGAGGTCTGAACCTGGAGGAGGTGCCGGGTTTGAGGAAGCTGCAGCTGGGGGACCCTGGCTTCGGGGAGGGAAGAAAGTGCCCCAAAGGACACTGTCCCCCAACCTGCCACAGCCCCCACGGCCACCGCAGGGGCCCTGACACACCAGCACCCACTGAAAACCCAGGGTAAGGGCCGAGGACAGTGGACAAGGCCCCTCCGTGCTCTACCCCTGCCTGGACACCAGTCCCCCTCCCTTCTGGTGGAGGCGACAGCTGGTCCCCCCTGGGCAGGCCCTGATTCCTGTCCCGCCATCCAGACCCTGCGCCCAGGGCCACCTCTCATTCAGCCGTTCCTGGAACCGCATAGGTGGTGACCTCAGGGCTGGAAGAAGGACGGGAGGAAGGAGGCATGGCCGTGGCCCCTGGCGCCTCCGTGTTCTCATCGGCCAGGTGGCCCCGCTGTCTCTTCCTCCAGAGTCAGGGAGGTTCAGCCCCTCTCCCCAGCCCCACCATCGCCCCTGCTGCAGCCCGGCCTCAGACTCCCCAGTCACTGCACGCTGCTCTCGCCGCTTCTGCCATCGTCCTCGAGGGAGGGGCCGAGTGAGGACAGAGGGAGCATCTCTCCTTTTCCTTTCTCTTCCCCTCTTGAAGCAAGACCAGAAAAGGTGTTCATTCCGTAAAGTAGACAGGTCTTAATATGGATCCCAAAGCAAGGTAAAAACAGTAATATTTGTTGAGTCCCAACCTCGCCGGAGCAAAGATCTGAAGTAAGTGGGAAGCAGCCATGAGGCCCCGGGGACAGTGTTCTGGGCCGAGCGAGCTGCAGGTGCAAAGGCCCCGAGGCAACCATGCCTGACTCCCGGCTGCTGTGCTTCTGAGAAGAGCTGGGCCCTGTTGCTGCCCACAGTGGGGTCTCAGGGCAAAGGGCCCAGCCAGACCTGGGGGGTGCCCTCCTCCCGGCTGGCGGCTAAGGCTCTTTGTGGGTCCTGCCCCGGGATGCTCCCCGGTCGGTGGCGGGGAGGAGCCAGCCCCTTCCGGAGGAAGGGTTGTTTTGGTGGCTAGGCTCCTGGGGCTGGAGGGGCGGGGGCGCAGGAGGGGGGAAACGGGCAGCAGGTGCCGCTTCTAACAGCTTTGACTGGCTGGCAGTTGCCTCTGAAATCCAGGGCACATCTGTGCTCATCAGTTGGCCAACAGATGGGCCTGGTTTAATATTTTTGGATTCAGTTAGACTCGGGGCTGATGTGAACCCATACGGAGCACAGGTGTGAGAAAACAGCATCTTGCGGCAGGGCGGGCGGGGGGAGATCGTACTGGAGGGCAGAGGGGGGATGGGCACTCGCTTGGGGCTGGAGACCCTGCCGGTGCCCCTGGAGAAGGATGCTCATCCTGTCCCTCGGGTTTGGCTGCAGATTTTGATAGGAGCTTCTTGTGAAGCTCTGGACACTGTAATCCCCTAGTCTGTCCTGGGGGTGATAACAGGCCGGCCGGCGGGGCCGGGCCCGTGGAGATAATTTGGAAGGAGGCAGAGCAAGGCCCGGGCAGAGCCAGATGGCCGGTGTCGCGGCTGATTTTCCCACCAGCAACTGCTTTTGTTACTTAATCGTGTCACAGGCAGGAAAGCACCCGCCCTGTGCCCAGTATCTCTGGGGCCACCTTCTCGGCTGGCCGGGGGAAGTTCCCGGGAACCACGATAACGCTGCCGGATGTGGCCTGGACTTCACAGCTCCAGCCAGGATCCTGCAGACAGGGCCCCCCCAGCAACTGTTTGAGACGGGAGCAGGGAGGCAATGTGACCTCTGACGTGCCCGGAGGGCCTGGCCAGGAAGGTGTCCTGCAGCCAAGGCCGACCAGCTGGTCAGCAGCAGCCCCGGCCAGGCCTCTTTCTGCTCTCGGGGTTCTCCAGAGAACAGCCTGCTTCCTGTCAGAACCCCTTGTTATCCCAGCTGAGGGTGGGGAAACTGAGGCCCGGGGCAGTCAGCGAGGCTGCCCCAAATCACAGATGTGCAGCCAGGGCCCCAGGCACCGTGGGCTGAGTGCGCGGCCGTGACTTCACCAGCTCGCCAACCTAGATGGTCCCAGGAAACCCGCCGCAGTTTGTGGGCGTCATCCCTGTTCGAAACAACACAAGCTTCTCCTGGGGTCAGCCAGCCTTTCTTGTGCAGCCTCCGTGATTGCATCATCACTGCTGAGCATGAGGATCCGACCTGAGGGGCTCCAGCCCAGCTGCCCCCAGCACGTGCACACGCACACGGACACGCAGAGGCGCAGCAGGTCACATCTGCTTCCTGGGCCCAAGCATTCATTCATTCGACAGATATTCAACGACCACCTGCTGTGTGTCAGACGCGGCTTCAGGTGCTGGGGACGCAGCGGGGAAGAGACAAGCTGGTGCCCGCCCTCCATAAATATAAATAGCAATATGTGGTGCACGAAGGGAAAGTTAAAGAAATTAGGATGCTTCATTTTAAAAGTAAGAATTGAGATTTTGGGTGCAAACAATAAAAGCTAACCTCTTCTGGGCTCCTAGCTCGTGCTAGGCAGCAGACACGAATGTCCATGAACCTCCATCAGCCTCCTGGCCTCCCCTGGGAGGAAGACATTGCTGAGGGTCCCCACGGTCTTAGGAGGGGACGCCGGTGGTGGTGGTGGTGAGCACGGCGCCTTCCAAGAGGGGACTCCGGGCTCCCACAGCACACGTCCCTAACCAGCTGCAGCCTGGTTGGGTGGGAGGGGCCTCCTCAGGTGCAAGGAAACGACATCACGGCTCCCACGGAGCCTCTGGACTTGAGGGCTTATGCCTCTGGACCCTCTGCGCTCCCTGGCCCTCATGCTACATTTGTGACATCCCAGCAGAGGTGCCCCGAGCACCCTGCCAGGACAGGCCCCCGCACCCACCGCCACCATTCTGGGCTGTGTCCTCCGTGCTCAGGGTCCACGTGAAGGGCCAGCCCTGAGGCCCCAGGCACTGCCACGAGGCTGGGAGCCTGCTATCATCCCCAGGACAAACCCACCATCTCCCAGCCTTCTGGGTGCTGAGTGCCCGCGTGGTCCCGGCCTCCAGCCTTCTCTCGCGCATCCCTGCCCCAGCCTCAGGAAAATTCCACCTCTCCCTCTGGGTCCTGTCCCTCCGCCTTCTCTGAGCCTTTGCCCTCATCCCCGCCCTCGCAGGTGCCCACAGTGAGCTCACCCCCTCCCAAAGGCCAGGACCACCAGGGATGCTCCCTTGCAGCCAGGCACAGCCATGGGACCCTATGGCCAAGAACCGGGAAGGGGAGACCTGCCTGGAGGTTCTGGGCGAGATTTTCCTCCCAGGTGCCTTGTCTCCCTTCCTTGAATGCCGTGGTCAGACGTTGTGGTAACTGGAGCTATGGTAGTCCGATGGAGACATGAGCCAAGCCCACACACCAGGGACGGCAGAGCAAGGGTGGAGAGCGCCCAGGAGCCTGATGGTGTCATTGGCTGGCTGCATCTAGTTCCACACCACCTCCCTCCAGGCTGCCTGAGAAGTAAATGCCTGTGCTTTGTAAGCCACCGTTGGCCGGACACTCTGCTCCTTGCGGCCAAAAGCATCCCCACCGAAACACAGAGCTCTGCGCCTGGGAAGCCCTAGGCCACCCTGCATGGGGGCCTAAGCGGAGAGAAAGTGCAGAGGGGAGCAGGACAGCCCTGCCACGCCCAGCCTGGTGACCTGGGCCTCTGTTACCCATTTGAAATTGGAGAGGGTCCTCCTTGCTGCCCCCAGCTGAGGATCCTCCAGTGCACTCCAATCTGGACCCAGCAGGCCATCTCTGAGGCTTTGTCAGCTCAATCACCCGTGAGTCCGAGACCTTAGGAGAGGACACATTCCTGGCAGAGTGGGATAGTGGTGTACACCTGGGGGAGGGGATTTCCGAAGAACTGCCCAGAGGCCAGCATGGAGATGAGCGTGGAGGATGGCTTGTTCCGGGCCTGGGATGCTGAGCACCGTTAGCCTTGCTTCAGTGGGAGATGGGGAACCAGTGAAGGTTCTGAAGTGGAGGCATCCCCCCAGTCCAGTCTGAGCATTGACCTGCTCCCATCACCCGGGACGCCCAGGTGTCTCTCAAGGTCTGCTTCAAGGAGGCTCAGTATGGTGGGGGAAGGAGGCAGGAGTTTTGAGGTCCTCTGTGTGGACAGGGGAGACATCTGAGCCCTCCTTCTCCCCTGAGAAGACAATCCTGCAATGGGCCATCTGGTTTACCCCTGGTGCTTCCCCAGCCTGGGTGGGAGCCAAGTATGAGGAGAGAAAGAATGGTGCTGGGGTGCTGGGGGCCCCCAGACATGTGCACCAGCCCCTTGCCTTGCTGCCCCCTGACATCCTCAGGAGACCAGGGTGGCAGGCTCGCTCACACCACACTTGGCAGGTGGGGAAAGGGAGTCTTGGGGGGTAACAGGGCAGCCAGCGGGAGTCAGAGCTGGGCCGGGTCCGTCAGAGCCCAGACACCCCCAGGGGCTGCTAACCCCCGGCAGGTGGAGATGAAGTCTGGCCCGCACACTCCTCCCTCCGCCCACGTGAGGAAGGGAGGCTGCTGGAGTAGGAGCCATATGGCCCAGATTCCCGGCTTCCAGGAGACAAGCGGGAACAAGACCTCACCTCCCAGCTACTCACATGGCTGAAAATATTTACATCCAAACACGTTCCGATGTGCCATATTTTTGCCTCCAGCCAGCCTGGGAGTCTGTCCTCACCACCTGGGAGGGAGCTATGCCCGGTTAGGGAGGGTTTGCCTTCCCGGGAGCTGACAGCAGTTTTGCAGGAAGCCCCCGATGAAGGAGCCCCCGCGGGCGGGTCGGTCGGACGCACACCGCGGTCTGTGGGTTCCGAGATGGGACGATGAGGCCAGAGCCCAGCCTGCGGGGTGCCCCCGGCTCGGGGCCCTTGCCTGGGCTGCTGGCTCCGCTCAGGGCTGCCCCACGGCAGCGGCACGGTAGGACTCCCCGTCCTGTGTCCTCCCGGGAGAAGGCCTCCCTGCACCTGAGGCACAGCCGGTCACCCCCAACCCAGCACACCTCTCTGTGTCCTACGTGTACGCTGCTCCTGGTTTCGCCGTCCTTTCTCTCCCGGCCCTGCGAGTCCTGCAGGGACGGGACTTGGCCTTGCCCCCCAGCTCCCCGCCCAGAGGACGGCCTTGTCCTGGTGCAGGGACAGCTCGTGTGGAAGGAGAATGCACGGGGGTCAGGGCGGGGGGGTCACCCAGATCCCGTAAAGTGGGGATAACTTATAACGACAGCCACACCTTCACGGTGGCGTCCGTCCCACGGCTGCTTCAACAGCCCCACAAGTGGGACAGGACAGAAACTCACTCTGGTCTGGGGTTCTGGAGGCCAGAACTCCAAGACCAAGGGGTCAGCAGGGCCACACTCTGTCTAAAGGATCAGGGGAAGAGTGCTATGGGGTGAGACGTGTTCCCACAAAACCCCTATGTTGAAGCCCTGACCCCAGTATCTTCTTTTTTTAAGATTTATTTATTTATTAGAGAGAGAGAGAGCACGAGCAGGGGGAACGGCAGAGGGAGAGGGAGAAGCAGGGTCCCCCCTGAGCAGGGAGCCCGACGTGGGGCTCCATCCCTGGACCCTAAGATGACGACAGACACCCAACCAACTGAGCCACCCAAGCACTCCGCAGATAAGGTCTTTACAGCGGTGATTAGATTAAAATGAGGCTGTTGGGGTGGCCTTGACCCACTCTCACTGCTGTCCCTCGAAGAGGAGGAGGTTCGGACGCGCAATCCTGCACGTGATGTCTACAGCGGCTTTATTCACAACGGCTGAACCTGGAAGCAGCCCAGTGCCCTTGAGCAGCTGATGGATAAGTAAGCTGTGGCCCGTCCACACCCTGGATGAGAGAACGAGCTGACAAGCCACGGAAAGACCCGGAGGAGCCAATCGGGAAGGCTGCGTGCAGTATGAGTCCAACCACCTGGAAGAGGCAAGAGGACCGTGGTCGCCCCGGGCTGAGGGGAGGGACGAGCAGGGAGCACAGGGGGTCTCAGGGCAGTGAAAATACTCCCCATCTTCACACGTGGGTCCAAACCCACAGAATGTGCAGCCCCAAGTGTGACCCGCAGGTAAGCTGAGGCTTCTGGGTGATGACAGGTGTCCGAGCAGGCTCACCGACTGTCACTAATGCACTGAGCGGCTGGGGGTGTGGGCCGAGGGCACGTGGGAACTGCCTTCCTCTCAGTTTTGCTGTGAACCTAAAACTGCTCTAAAAAATCGTCTATTTAAAACAAACAAAAATCTGGCCCCGTGGAGCCGACCTTCTAGTGAAGGGACAGGTAATGCACAAAATTAGTAAGTAAACTGTTGATCACATCAGAAAGTGACACCTGGTATTTGAGAAAAACCAAGCGGGGTGGGGGAGGGGGCTGAGAGGACAGGGTGGTCTGGGAAGGGAGGACGATGAGCTGTGGGTGCATGGCGGAGGGGCACTCTCGGTGGGGACAGCCATCGTGCCAAGGCCCTTGGGCCCCGGGCCTGGCCTGTGCATGGAACAGTGACGAGACCAGAGTAGGGGCAGTGTGGCAGCAGATGAGGTCTGAGACTGCGCCCCCCACCCCCCACCCCACCCCCGCTTAGAATCCTGGTCCTGCCCCTCCCCCAGCACACACCTGTGACCCTCTGGAGACCCCAGAGGATTGGGGTTTATGAAGGCAACTGCAGCCATCCTGGGGGTTCTGGTGCCCCAGGACCCCCATATTCCCTGCCATGGATCCCAAGGCCCCTTCCCCAGGGTGCAGCACCCAAACTTCCTGGGCACTGGGTGAGCTTGGAGAAGCCAGAGAGGGGGCTGGAGGGGTCCCTAGACATGGGGGAGGAGTCAGCTAGAAGGCCACTTAAGGCCAGAGCCAGCTTCCAGATGGCTGAATGACAACCTGGTCATACTCTGATAATGTGGGGAAAGGGAGTGAGTAAGCCAGGTTTTGTCCCCGCCCCCCCCCGAGTCTTCCCCTCCCCCCTCCTCCATGATCTTCTTTTTCTCCTGAGAAGACCCTGTGTCCCACCCGACACGGAGCATCCGGGTGTGCTCTGAGCTCAGTGCCTCCTTGGTCAGGGAGGGTGCCTCAGGGACCCCTGAGGGTGTAAAGTGGGGGGGGGTCTGGTCATCTGTAGCAGGGAGGCCCCCACCCCTGCAGGCATGACTGGGACAACGTCGGCGTCCTGCTGCTGACCTCATAGGACCCCCTGCCACGTCTTGACCCTACAGGAGTGGCTGCCTCCCACTGTGGGGGCATCAGGGCATGACAAGGGCAGAAGCATTCTGCCGGCCTCAGGTCCTGTGGACAGGAAATGCGACAAAGTTGAGCCAAGGTCAGGCAGGGCTGGGGAAGTGCACAGAACCTCTGAGAAGTGGCCGGGACACAGAAATAAACAGACATGTGAATAGATGCTTCTTACTGTGGTATGAGACCCGTCGGTCGGGGCTGCCCTAGTGGCCACATCCAGAACATAATTCAAACTAGCTCAACCTAGGGAAGTTGGAGTGCCTGGAACACTGGCACACAGGAAGGTTTCAGGCATGGCTGTATCCAGGGACTCAGCAACGTTGTCTCATCGGGCTTCTGCTCTCCTGGTCTCTGCCCTTCCAGGCACAGCGGCCACGGCAACTTCAAAGTCAGCCCATCACAGCCCTACCTGGAGGAACGCGAACTCAGCCATGTCTGTGGATCCATCCCACAGGCTGCCCTGGGTCATGGGCCTTCGCCTTTGATGGTCGGAGTGGGTAGCATGACTGCACCCTCCTGGGGGAAGAATTCCCCCAAAAGAATCAGAAGAAATGGGTGGGAAGAGATCCAGGTGTGTGATTCGGCAGTTCCCAAGGGGTGAGAATTTCTGACACGTTAGCAAGGGATACTGATGCTGCGGGCTGGGGGCCTGCACTCCTCCCTGGCGCTTCTGCTTCGAGCCCTGGGGTGTCTGGGGTTTGGAGTGAACAAGTGCAGAGCAGGGGGTGGTGATTTGGGGCCATGGGAGCCGCAGGAGGAGAGGCTCGGAGGTGAGCCAGGCCGGTGTACCCAAGGCGGGGTGGCCGGGAACGCAGGGACGTCAGCACCCCGTGCCCCACGGTCCAGGGAGTGGCTGCCTGCAGAAAGGCTGCTGTAGGAGTTTGAATTTCAGCAAGAGAAGTTTGGGATTGAAGGCATCATGTAAGTGATGGCAGAGGGGGACTGAAGGCATCATGTAAGTGACCTGCTCTGGTCCCAGTGAACTAGAACCTTGAGGGCAACACAACCAACCTCCAAACCACAGCCCACACAAGAGGAGCACACAGCCGGGGCAGGCTCAGGCCACGGCCACCGCTGCCGACTCCCAGAGGGAGCAAGGAGCGTCCCCGGGACACAGAAACGCCAGGTTCAGGACACGCTGCCTACGGTGGGATGGCCGGGCCCCCTTCTGCTGTGAAGTTTTATTCCTTAAAATTAGAAGATCTGACGTCTAAAATGCTGCCGTCTCAGTGAGGGTGGATGGTGGTGCACCTGTGTGTTATGGTCTCTAAACTTGCATTGTTTGGGAAAAAATATTAATATGAACTTAAACTTCTAAAAAGGAGATAGAATGTAAAATATACAAAGATTCTTTCCTGATGGACACAAGCCAATTTCTACAACAATCCAAGGGAAGATCATTTCCATGTGACAGAACCACAGGGATGTCCACACAGACGTGGTTGGGATCACGTGGCCTCTTCAAAACAACCAGCGTCTGCAACGTGGCGCTTTGCAGAAGGTCAGGCCTCGGTGCCTCTCGTCCCCAGGATTCCAGGCACCTGGAAGAGCCTCCTTCTGGCCAGGCCTCCATGCCCCCCAGCCCCACAGCTGTCTGAAATAGCCCCCTGGCAAGGACCCTTCACTCGGGGTCCCCTGCGAAGCCTTTCCCCAGTCTTGGGGGCTGTCCCTGCGAAGGCAAACTGTTGGTCCCTCAGCTCGGAGGGCCTGGCCATGATGCATCTCAATTCCACCTGACCCCACCCATCACGTACCACTTACCAGCTTATTTTCCTCATGTTGGTGCTCTCCTTTGGCAGGGTTTACGTAGTTCCCAGGCTCCAAGCTCTATGGGTAGAATGTTCTGGAAGATTCTAGACGGTTTGTCGGTCTACCAGAGCCAATCTCCTCCTCTTTTAAGCTGTTGCCAAACCCAAGGCAGGATGGAGAGGAGGAAAAAAAGGGCAAACAGGAAAAATGGCCTGCATGCGCCAAAGAAGGGCCTTTCTCCTGGGACACACGGTGCCCAGGCCAGCTGAGCCTAGCCTCATGGCCTTGTGGGCTTGGTTAGAGCCCTTTGCTGAGGTGGGGGGCCGGATGCAGGCCTCTGTGCAGGCAGGGCGGCTCAGCCCGGAGAGTCAGAGAGAAACCGGGACCCAGGACAGGGGCCCGGCGAGGTGACTCACCACCCTCCACCTGGGGCTCCTCAAAGGGAAAGTGGCCCCGGAGAGCGGGTTTTCCCCATCTGCAGCATGGCCGCTCAAGGGAGCAGGGTGGGCAGCACCCCAGGACCCAAAGGTGCCGCTCTGAGGCGGGCGGCGGCAGGCGGGTACCTGTCCCCTAGGAGTGCCAGGTCATGCAGGGGCGACAGTCTTCCGTCTGTGGCTGGCTTCCCCTCCCCCCGCCCCCAAGCTCCATTTGCTCCTCCGTGGAACGGGCCGCCTTGCTTGGGCTTAATGCTCCTGGAGGGGCTGGGAGGGGGCGAGGAGCAGAGGGACCCAGACTGGGGAACGTGGGGGGCCTCCTCGCAGCAGGACCCTCCACTCTGTGCTTCTGGCCACCCTCTGGGCCTCACCTGGATCCACCCTGGGTCCCAAACCCCGGCCCCCCGGCGCCCTGGCTGGCAGCGTGACCTCTCTGAGCCTCGTGGCCGGATGTGACTGGTTCCAGTCTCACCAGGGGATTCGGTGGTCATTCTCTCACTCGAGCATCACACCCTTCCTCAGACTCTGCCCTTTCTGGGGCTCAGCCCCAAAGCCCCCGTCTTGCTCATTGAGCCCACTTCACACAGTGAGCCTGCCAGGCTGCCAGCCTCAGGCAGCCCATGTCGTCCTGGCACAGGCCATGAGCCATGCCCCCCCAGCGTTGGGGACACCCTCTGCCATGATCCAAGCTCCCGAGGCCTGCCCTGAGCAGCTGGGCCTGGAGCAGCCCCCGTCTTAGCACACCAACCAACCCGGGGTCCTGGACCCAGTGATCCACTTCCCGTGAACCAGCCCGAGAGCTGGGAGTCAGCGGGGAGGGCGGTGAGGAGAGCTGGCCATTCTTGCTGAGTCCCTCGGAGCTGTGTGTGGAGCAGAGCCCCAGAGCAGAGTCCTGAGGGCAGGAGAGGGAGGGATGCGTACCGGGGAAGTTACAGACGAGGGCAGGGGGCAGGCATGCAGACATTGGCTTGTGCACTCACTCGCCCATCCAGCAGGCTTGGCTGGAGCCCGGGGCTGCGTGCTAGGTAACACAGCCATCCCCAAGAAGAGTGGGTCCCAGCCCGGGGCAGGGGGACTGGCCCACAGCAACCAGAATGCCAGGCCCTGATGCTGCAGTCTCCAGGGGCTGCGGGAGCACAAGACGGGCGCTGCCTGAGGGCTCTGAGGGGTGTGTAGGGCGTAAGGTGAGGCTAGAGTCTGTGGGTGGAGGGGGGGAAGCCTGGGGGTGATAGAGGCACCGTGGGGAGAGAAGCAGCTCCAAATGGGAGAGGCTTACATCGAGAGGAGAGGGGCAGAGCATGGGGGTCTCCTGGGTCACCTCTGGCGCCTGGCCAGATCTTGGGGCAAAGGGCAGCTGCTGAAGGTTTAGGAGGAGGAGTGGGGTGACCACAGTGTGGTTTGGGCAGATCTTTCTGCTGTGGTGTGGGAGGGCTGGGAGCCATGGTGCTCGGGGGAGGTGGAGGCTGCTGCAGACACCTGGCGGGGAGGCGACAGGTGCTGTGGGCAACAGAGAAAATCCTTCTCTTCCAAAGGGCTGTTCTGGACAGGGGCTTTGGCTCAGCACGCAGAAAGATCAGCTGCGCTCAGCATAGGAAGAGCTTCCTAGGGATAACTTGCCCTGTTGGAGGTGGGCATGACTATTCTAGCCTTGCCCTGAGTGGGCCCTTCCCAGTGTGGGGGGCTCATGGGGACCACCACCAACCGTGACGGAGCAGGATCTGTATGTGAATTGTTCCATTGACTCCTCACCACAACCTGTGTGGTGGATACCACGGTCCTCTTATTTTCCAGGTGAGGAAATTGAACCCCAAGGGCACCCAGCAAAAATAGCTAATGTGGGGGTGACCCTTGAGGTCCCTGACTCCAGAAGCCTCACTGTGGTGGGTTCACCAAGGCTGGAGGGCCCTGGCCGACACAGTGCATGGGAGGGGTCTTCAAGATGAGCTAGAACAGCAGGTCTTTACTTAGAAATCAGGGGGGTCCATGGACTTGTATAGGAAAAAAAATTACATCTGGAGTCCACTAACCTCTACCCAAAACTTAGCATGAACGTAGGCATGGAGCCATGCCGGGGACTTCAGCACCAGCAGGGCCCGGTGCACCTGCCGTGTTCCTAAGCCATGGTACGATAGCGGGGACTTCATAGGGTTCTGCCTGATAAGTCCCATCACGTTTCAGAATGCAGTTCACGCTCATCACTACTTCAAACTCATGGTTGAATGAAGAAGCACATGTATTGGAAATTTTTTTTTTAACATTTTGGCAACTACATTTGAATATAATGGGTTTCCTTTTTAATTCTATGAAAGCATTTGTGTTCTCACACATCTCAGCATGCAGAAAGATGGGCTGGGCTCAGTTTAGGAAGAGCTTCCTAGGGGTAACTCGCCCTGTTGGAGGTGGGCATGACTACTTCTGTATTTTGAGAAAAGGGCCATTATTTTGGTTTCACCACCAAAGGGGCCTGTGGCACCAGGAGGGCTGAGGCTGGTGGTTCAGGATCAGCCTGCTCCTGGGCTGTTTCCAGGGTGGGCTCCAGCAGAGCTGCCCTCCCCGCCCCCAGGAGCTGCACCATAAACTAACTGCAGCCGGGAATCCCTGAAGCCCTGCCCATATGTGCAGAGTTTCCATGTATCTACCCAGCCGAGTACATGGTAACTTCCTAGTGCTCTGGGTTTGCTCAGTGGCACCCTGAGCTGGGCAGTGGTGGCCGGGGCTTTTAGTCCTGGGGTGGCCTCGTCTGTTCTGCCCTGAATAAGCCGTCTGGGCTCTGGGCTAGAGAGTGCTGGCCCTGCTTAGTTCACGTGGAGCTGCTCATACCCCCTGTCTGACCTATTCTGGGGCTTATATCCTCTTGTGACTTATATCTCTATTTTGGGGGCTTGTGACTGAGGACATCACCTTTGTGGGCCCAGTCCCTCCTCTGTAAAGCAGACTGATGTGAGATTTGCATAGAATCATGTTTCCACTGATCCACCCATCCTCTCAAACATCCATTCATCCACTCATCCATCCATCCACTCACCCATCCATCCATCCATCCACCCGTCCATCCATCCAGTCATCATCCATTGATCTATGCATCCATCCACCCACCATCCATTCACCCATCCACTCACCCATCCATCCATCCATCCACCCACCCATCCATCCAACCACTCATCTATCCACTCATCATCCATCCACCCATCCACTCAAACATCCACTCATCCACTCACTCATCCATCCACCCATCCACTCAAATATCCACTCATCCACTCACTCATCCATCCACCATCTATTCACGCATCCATCCATTCACCCATCCATCCACTCATCCATCCATCCATCTACCATCCATTCACCCATCCATCCATCCACTCACCCATCCATCCATCCATCCACCCATCCATCCATCCACTCATCCATCCATTCATCATGCATCCACCCATCCACTCAAACATCCACTCATCCACTCACCTATCCATCCATTCACCATCCATTCACCCATCCATCCACTCATCCATTCACCCATCCATTCACTCATCCATTCACTCATCATCCACTCACCCATCCATCCACTCATCATCTATTCATCCATCCATCCACTCATCATCCATTCATCCATCCATCCATTCGTCCATTCATCCATCCATCCCTCCACTCATCATCCATTCATCCACCAATTCATCCATACATCCATCCACCCATCCATCCATCCATTCACCCAGCAGTCACGGGGGCTCCTACATGCTAGAAGAGGAGGCAGAAATAAGACATTCAGCCTAACAGGTTCCCTGGCCATCCCCATTCAGTGTCATCTCCTTCACAGTCCCCCACTAGCCTCCCTCTAGCTCTCTGGTCATCCTACAGATTCCTGAAAGCCTGGAGGTAAGACTACCTCAGAGCCCCTTTACATGGAATGCTCTCCCCCAACATCCCCAGGGGCAGCTCCTAATTGATCCCTCAGACACAGCTTCCCAATCACCTCCCTTGACTGCCCCATGGGCCACATCTATTGAGGACTTATTGATTCATTGTCTCTTGTAGGTTCCCAGAAAGCAGGGCACCTGTGTAACCCTCATGTGGCCCCATAGGGACTTGTAAGGGAGGGAGGGAAGGAGGACAGGTCAGACGGCAGTGGTCTCTGGAGGGAGCCGCACAGGACCAGCATGGGCAGGCCCGGCACCCCACCCCCTCTTGCACCCCCTCCTGCTGCAGCCACTTCCTCCTTGGCTCCTTATCTCCCAGCTCTGAAAGCCACAGCCAACGTCTGCTTCCCCACAAGCACCAACTGCCTGGCCAGGGAGGGGCAGGCCGGGTGTGGGCAGGTGCCCCCAAGGTGGCCACCAAGGGCCAGGGCAGTCCCTACCCCCTACTCTGGGTGACTTTCTACTCCTTCCAGCCCATCCCCCAAGAGCCTTGCTGACTAGAAAAGCAGGCCAGACAGGAGGCCTCTTCCCGAAAGTGGAAGTGTCCCATCTATGGGGGGTGCTCCCTGCAGGTGTGAGCCCTGAACATCTGCCTGACCTGGGGGTGGGGGCTGCCCCACCCGGGTGCTGACCTGCTGCCTCCACTGGGGTCTCTGCCCCCAAGTCTCTCTTCCCACCAGCTCAGAGGGCCTCACCGTGTGCGGCCTAGAAAGCAGCAACAAGGACAAGGTACTGACAGGAGTGCTGACTGAGGGGCAGGCCATGGGCAGGGCCCTCCCCTGCAAACAGGCCGGGCCCTGGGGCCCTGCCATCACCACCCTACTCCAAGGAGGAGACCAGCCAGGGAGGGGCATCCAGGTTGGCCCTCGGACCCTCAGTCCCACCCAGAGTCAGAGTGCAGGAAGCGAGGAGGAGCCGTGAGGACAAAGGTGAGGCGCAGGGACCGGCCCCTGGCTCACAGGACCCTCCTTTCCCCCTGAACCCTGGGGGTGGGGGGCAGCCCACCTTGCGGGGCTGACACACATGGGGCAGCCGCTCCCAGGAACAAGCAGGGTCTTGTTCCTGCACCAACTCCAGATGGACCCCTACTGAAACCTCTGTGACAACAGTGGGCCCTGGAGACCGTCGGCAGGAAACACCGTGGGGGAGGGGTCTCACTCAGGGCTGACCCCCTTCTGCACGACTTGAGGACTTACCACGTGCAGACATTACCCACAGATTCAGTGCTAGTCGATCAGCACAGCACAGAATCCTGTGGCCAGCCCTGGGTTGGCCGGCCACACACCTGCCGACGTGAGGCCACTGAGCCTGCAGCCGTGATTGGGTCCCCAAGAGGGCTGCCCGCTGGCCAGGGCAGGGGCATGGGCCATGCTGTCTCCTCCATGAGGCCGCTTGCTCTCCTGCGGCTGTCCCACCACGGCCTTCAGTACGTGGCCTTTTTAGTGCCTATGATGGACCTGGCACCTTCTTTGCTGAGTGCCCAGTGGGGAGGGGGCTCCAGGACACAGGGGGTCTGAATGGTCACAGAGAACTCTGACACGGTTTCTGGAATCCCTCAGACTGGGGGAACATCTGCAATTCCCTCAGCACATCCCAAAGAATTTGGCCACTCTTCTCCCAAGGCACCCGTCTGGAAGTGGGGAAGGATCTCCAAGGAGCCCCCAGCCAGGAGGCCAAGCACAGAGAGGGGCGTCTTTGCCTGCCCTGCAGTGGTCCTTCCTGGAGGCTCCGGGCAGCCGAGGGAGAGCCCAGGGGACTGGGGGGTGGCTGGTCAGGGTGCACCGCCTAGTCTGACTGGGGGGCAGGGCAATGCTCAGGGAAGTGGCCCCAGAAAGGTGGGCTCTGGGGAAAGTCTGGCTGAGGACAGGGCAGGGACGAGAGGAATAAAGCACCCCAGGCTGCAGGCAGGGCTGGGCGCAAGCTTGGGGGGTGCGGGGACAGGTGCATGGGGCATGTGGGGCTGGGGGCTCCTCCCGGATGGCCACTGTCCCCCCCAGCCCTGCTCGAGGAAACATGCCCAGTGCTCCAGCCGTCCGGACTGCAGGTGGGTGGGGTGTCACCGGGCTGGCGGCAGGAGGAAGTTGTTGGAAGTCAGACCGGAATGGCCGTGAGGGAAGGCCGGGCAGGGCCGGGCCCAGATGGTTCCTGTTGAGGAAGCGGTGGGCACAGCTGCATGCTGCCTCCCCGGCCCCCAGCCGCGCTATCAGGGCCACACAGCTGCGTGCTCGTCTGTGGGCTGCAGGGAGACCTCCCCCACGGCGCCTCCCCAGGCCCGCCCTGCATCACATGAGCCCCTGCAGCTTCCCGCCCCTTCCCCAGGCTGGCGGGCAGCGGCCGCTAGAAGGCCCGGAGCTGTCCGGGGGGCAGAGGCCTCGGGCTGCGAGAGAGCCAGGCTGGCTGTGGCCCCTGGTCTTTCCCTCCAGGCCCCACGAGGTCAGGAGGGGCACGCACCGCCGTCCTTGGCCCCCGGAAGGCGGCCCACCTCTCACCCAGCACGAGGATTGTCTCCCACACCCACCTGCAGACCCATGTCCCAGGCGTCCCCCTTGCTGGACAGCGGGCTCCCGGCGTCCACCAGCTGCTCAGTGCCCCGGGGTCCCAGGAAGGGCGGCCCAGGTAAGGGGATGGCGGGTGGGGCGTGGGGGGCGGCAGGAGCAGGTGGCCAGAGCGTGACATCTCCAAGCTGCCGCCTGCCTGGCTCTGTTGACAGCACGAGCCAGCCATGTTGACTCACCTCAAACACCGACACAGCCTCCCCCAGGGCGAGTCCCACACAGCTGGGACAGGTGGCCCTGGGAGGACCTGGCAGGTGCCAGGCCGGCTGTGGGGGCCCCACCCTGAGGCAGTGGCGGTGGCCCCCTCAGGCCCATCTAGGAGGGAGTGGGCTCTGTCTCCGCGGGCAGGGTCCCAGGAGTTGGTGAGAAAGGTGGTGTGCAGACAGGTGGGAGGTACCCAGAGTCCTCCTCCTGGGAGGACACTAGGACTTAGGGATGGGACAAGGACACTGAGGCCCCAGGGAAGAGGGCCTGGCCCAGGGCCGCAGGATCGAGTGATGGTCCAGGATTCAACCCCAGTACCCACCGTTAAGCAAGCTCTGCCAAGACTCCTGCCCTTTGGAGCCTCTGTCAGAGGGAAATGGGGGGGCAGGGAGGACCCAGGCCTTTCACCCTCCCCCTGGGCTGCTGGCTCCAGGAGGAGGCCTCGTTGACACCCCCTGACCCCCCCTGCAAAGTCCCTGGGGGCCTCATAGGACCTCATCCCAAGCCTCAGGGGGCCTATAAGCAGGCAGCCCCACTCCCCAGCCCACGCCATGTGGCGACGCTCCAGGGAGCCTTTGGAACCTTCCAGAGCTCGTAGCCCCAAGTCCCACTGACGCAGCCATGTCCAGAGTCCAGGTGGGCTCCTGACACCCTGACCCAGGCGTGTCCCCATCACCTCTGCAGAGACCTCTTTCCCCACCCTGCTGCTGTCCAGGGGCCCGAGGGCCAGCCCCTGACCCGGGGCTCCATCAGTCACCTGACCTTTCAGACCAGAACACAGCTGTGTAGAAGCCCACCTTGACACACAATAATGAGTGCGCCATTGGCTTCTACCAAGGTGGGTGATTTGAAGATACCCAGAAGGAGGTGCCAGGTCGCTGGCCCTGGACATGGTCCCCCCGCCCCTCAGGCTGGCCAGGGGCTCTGGTCCTGTCAAGTTCCCCTCCCTTCCTGGGGCGGCCCCCACTGTCCTGGAACCAGCAGCCTGGTTCTGCCACCTGCCACGGTGCCTTCAGACCAGCCCTTCCTCGCCGGGGCCTCAGTTTCCCCATGTGTCAAATCCTGTCCAGCGGATCCCTAATGGCCTGTTGGAGGCTAATGGGGGAGAAGGCAGCTGGGGGCGTGCATGAGAGCTGCTGAAGGCCGTTCTGTTCGGATGGGGTGGGGCTAACCTGTGGAAGGAATTTGGGGCCAGGAGGTGTCAAGGAACACGGCTGTGCTCACGTCACCACGGCGTTGGTTAGGCTGCAGGCACCCAGAGCAGATCGTCTGGGTGGACCTCTGATGCAGAATTCCAGCTGCCAGTTTATTGACCCCATGGTCTCTGTGCATCCCGAGCTCACTGCTCACTCGGCGGGCTTCACGGAGCCTTGGGTACTTGGCGAGTGCGTCGGGCTGGGGGCTTCCGTGGGCACAGGAGTCCCAGCCCTGAGATGCCCTGACTTGTAGGAGCTCACACTGTGTCTTCCCTTAATCTCCTGGCTGGCCCCGCGCGATGGCCACAGCCGTGCTGGGGGACATCGTGCCCCTAGGCCGCCCCAGGCGCCTGGGGGTCTGCGATGCTGGGAGCAGCAGGTGGGGCCCGGCCGGGGGAGCCTTTGGGGGCCTGAGGGTCTGGGGGACAGGCCTGTGGGCAGCACAGCACGACCTTGCAGTTTCCGGGGCCCACAGGCACCCTGAGTCCATGAAAACCTTGGAGACCTCTAAAACACATGAAGTGGCTCCAAACTATGGACAGAACAGACAGTAACATCTTCTGTCAGAGAGCAAACACCTCTGAACGCCGCTTGGCGCGAGGCGGGCGCTGGGGGTGGAGCGGACAACTTTGCGCCTCTGGCCACCAGGTCCCACTGCCGGGCACTGGGGGCCCCTGAGCAGCCTCGCCGGGGACCTGGGGCCCCCCAGCCCTGCTGGCGGCCGAGGTCCAGGATCTGTCAGGACCCTGCGTGGTGGTGGACCCGACTGCGTAGTGGGAGGAGCGACCCCCTTTAGAGGAGTGTTTACTTCGCTCGAATTTATTAGGTGCCGACTGTATGTACTAGGAGCCATGCACAGACTCTGGTTCCAGCAGCGCACTTTGTGGATGGGGAAACTGAGGTCAGGCTGCTGTACCCCCTGCAGAACAGGAGGCGGGAGCCAGGACACCTGGCACAGGGGCCGGGACGGAAGCATTGGAAGCCCTCTGATGTACCCCAAAGCAGAGGAGGCCGGAGGGCAGCTTACCATGACCGGCCTGGGGAAAAACTGAGTCAGGCCTGTTTTGTGTCACTGGAAAGGGACAAGGTGGGGTCCAGGTGGCAGGTTGCAGCTTGAGTGTGACCAGGGAGGTAATGAGCATCCCGTCCATGGAGGAATCCAAGCAATCGTAGGCTGGGATGTTCGCAGGTGTGGGCAAGACCCCACGGCCGGTGCCATCCTGAGCTGGAGCTGGCCTAGCTCGAGATCCCCGGGTGGGCGGGTTCAGGGCACGGGCTCATCCGCCCCATCATGCCCTCCCATCCCCCATCCTCACTGTCCCCTCTCCGGGACCATAGGCTCTTCTCTGGCACGTTCTCTGCTGGCAAGCCCTTCCCCGCTCTATCAGTTTCCTGCGACCGCTATACCAAATTACCTAAACCAGGTGGCTTAGAGAAGAAGTCTATTCCCTCCCAGTCCTGGAGGCCAGAAGTCCAAAATCAAGGCGTGGGCAGGGCCGCGCACCCTGCGGAGGCTCCTGGGGCTCCCGCTGTGGCCACGTGCCTCCAGCCTCTGCCGCTGTCCTCTCCTAGGTCCTCTCCTCTTCTTAGAAGGACGCTTGTCATTGGATTGGGGGCCCCCCAATGCAGGTGACCAGATCTCCAACTGTCCCATCTGCATCAAGGCAGCAGACTGGGGGAAAGGTGCCCAGAGTCCCCCTCTGCCGTAGCCCATGGTCAGGGCTTGGGCCTAGGGCCTCCAGCTGCAAGGGAGGCCCAGGGCCTCCAGGGGAGCAAGGCTATCCCTGGCCCAACCCCCACCATCCCCACTTCTCACTCAGCCACGGTGTCTGGCCATGCTTGCGGGGACGGTGGGACACTGGCAGACCCACACAGGGAGGCCCGGGGCATCTGGGTGGGAGCGTGCATGAGGCCCTCTCTGCAGTGAGGGCCCAGGGCCGAGCCCCTCGGGCCGCCTGACCTGTGACATGGCCACGACCATGCACCTACGTCTGTGCACAAAGCACCGTTAGCAACTTTGCTGCTGGGTATGGTCTATCCTGTCGCCACATGAAGGATGGCCTTCTGTCCCTTCTCGGCCCACACCCCGCGGGGCCTTTCCCTCCACTCAGGCCTCCCAAGACCCAAGGTGACCTTATCCCCCACCTCCTGCTCCCCCCGAACACAGCGCTGGGGGCTCCTAGATCAAGATTGTGGCTCAGGGCCTGCCAAGCCCCGCGTGACACGGTGACTCCCCATCTCAGAAAAAGATACCGACGTTCCAAGGGGCACCCAGCAGGCAAGAGCAAGGGTGTGATAGAACGTGGCTCTGCTGCCCCTGCAGATGGATGTAGGGCCTGTTTGGGGAAGGCAGCCAGTCCCAGAGCCTCTGCCAGATCGGTCGGTCCTGGCAGGGATCCAGCAGGACCAGGAAGGGACGGAGAATGGGCAGTTTGATGAGGAACCATTTGTCAAGGTCACAGGTTAAACAAAGGTCTGAGAGCTGACCTCCCCTGGCCTGAGGGAAAGGAGCGGGGAGAGAGCCCAGGAGAGGGAGAGGAGCGGGGCTGTTGGGAAGTCTCAGGAGTCACACACCCACGTCTCTGTCCCAGCATCTCCCAAGGCCCCCGGACGGTCCTCCAGGGCGCAGAGCACGGGAGCAGGGCACACGCAGGGCAGAGGAGCTCTGGACTCAGTGGCTGAACCAGAAGGCTGGTTCCACGTGCCAAGCCCCCGATCCCCCGAGGCTCATGTCAGGACAAAGAGGAAGCCTGTGGAGGGGAGACTCTGCTTCCCTGGGGAAAGCAGGGCTCCCTCCCTCCTGCAGTAAATGTGGAGCGTTCTTCCCCTGGGACCTTCCCTTCTTGCTGAAACGTGCCTGTCCCTTCCCTGTGCCAGCCCCATGCCACAGCTTCCTGGGGCAAACTGGCAGGAGGACGCCAACCAGCCACGTCCTCCCCATCCGCTGAACCCTGAATCTGAGTCCAGGAAGCCGGAGCTGCAGGGCGGGTGTGATGCAGGAGAGCTTCCTGGAGGAAGCGGCCCCCAGGGGGCAGCTGGAGGAGGCAAAGAAGGCTTTCACTTCTCAAGGTATCTTGCCTGAAAAGAGAGGCGTAGTGTTAACCTGGCTCAGCACCCAGCTGTGTGGGGCTTTCTCACGCACTTTCACTTCCGTGGCGACAGTTGCCCGGGGGAGGGGCAGCCAGGAAGAGTGGCCCCAGGGAGAGGCCAGAGCTGCTTACAACTAAGCCAGGACTCTCCCTCCAGTGCTCTTCCCCAGAGACATCTGCTCTGGATGAGGCCTCAGTTGCTGCTAGCCAAGGGAGGGGAGAGGGCAGGGGGTAGCTCCCGGGGAGAAGAGAGGCCTCTCCGAGTGCCACCCACCCCCGGGGGGACCTGCAGGCTGGCCGAAGTGCCCGTGGACTCCGGGTCACTCGTAGCCGTTGTTATGGGGCCAGAGGTCAGACTGCAGTGGGTGCTGGTGAAATTCTCGTTATTAAAGCGCCACGCGCATGTTCCACGTGCGCAGCCGGGGTGGGCAAACCCCCTGGGGCGATCGCCGGACAGCTGCCCACGATGGAGGCGGGCATCAGTGGGGACACTTCTCGTGACACTTTGCTGAGCTGCTTTGTCATTGTCGTTTGCAAGAGGGAGCCTGTGAAACACTGAGCTGGATCACATCACACCTGCATGCATGCCCTCCGAGGGCTTCTCCCCTTTCCGCCTGGCCTCCCACCCTCACGCTTGTCCTTCCAGCCCCCGGGCCTTTCCATGTGCCATCCTCCCCCCCACCTTGAGGCCGTTTCCCTCAGGCATCTGCCCTGCTCCCTCCTCACCCCCCCTCCCGCTGTGTTTCCCCCCTTCCATTTACTGCAACAGACAAAGCCGGCATTTCCTGGGTCTCCGTATTTATCTATCGTCTCTCTCCCCAGTGGCACCGGCGAGCTGGCTCCGCTCCCTGCTCACTGCAGGCCCCCCCGGTGCCCACGGCAGCTGGCTCACAGGGTGCTCAGCACTTGATGTGAGTCCACGCGTCCCCTGCCTGGGGGAGGGTCAGCCACCCCGCACACTGCGTGTGCCTGCCACCGCCGCCGCTCCCGCGGGGACTGTGTTGCTCTCAAGATCCCAAATCTGTCATGACAGGAACTGAGGCCCCGAGCAGAGGGTGACTTGCTGGGGCCACACAGCAAGAGGGCCAGGGCCCAGAGTTGGACCTGGGGGCTGACCCTTTGGGCCCCAAGGGGAAGTGTTCAGAGATGGACCTGGAGGGCACCCACACCTGCAGAGCCCGTGGCCAGTTATTGGGGGCACCTGGCGTCTAAGCCTCCTGGAGATGGTAGGAGCTGGACAGGTCACTCGGCACCACCAAATGAGCCTGGGAGAGACCCTTCCCCTCCCCCACCTCCCCAAAGTGGCAAGCAGGGGGTCTGGGTCACAGGTCAGCCTAAGAGCTGGTCCACGGAGAGGGCTGCTTTGGCTGAGACCATGAGGGCTTCTGGAGCCCCCCTGAGCCCCCTCAGCTGTGTCCACCTCTAGCCCCAACCTGGCAAGGTCAAGCCTTCCAGATCTGGGGACCAGCTCAGAATCTAGAGTTGAGTCCGAGGTGGGGCCAGGTGGCCAGCGATGGAAACTCCCAAAAGCGTGTCCACACGGGCCTCAGCTTCCTCCCAGGCGATGGGGACAAGGATGGGGTGGCTCCTGCTAGACCCTGGCGGCCTCTCCTAGCCAGAGGGTGTCCCTGGGGGGTCTACAGTCCCCTCCCTTGCAGCCTGAGAAGTCTCAGTATGGACAGTACCAGGCAGCAGACCATGGGAGCGAGGAATGGCCCCCACTCTTCCTGGCCGCTGCTCCCAGCACCCACTTGGCCACAGGGCCCAGGGCCCTGGTCAGAGGTGTGCAAACCCCTTCCCCAGCAGCAGCGCTGGTGGGTCAGGAGGAATCAGGTGTGGTGCCCACGTGGGCTCACCAACCGGGACTGGCATCTGGGAGAACTTGGGCAGACCCGTCCCCGGGTGGGGCCACCTCTACTTCTGATGGGAGGGCCTGGTTGGCATCGCTGGGGGCTCAGCAATCCACCGGTGGGGAGGGGGGGAGCCCCAGGAGGCCTGTCCCTGGGGCAGCGCAGGTCTCCCAAGTGGGCCTGACACTCTCCTTGGGACACAGCGCTGGGGACCTCACCCGCTTATCACTGGCGGCAGCAAGCCCTGAGAACAGGGACATGGGAGCTGGCCCCTGCTGTTGTTCCGCAGGCTGCTGGAGGGGACAGGCAGATGGGGCAGGTTGGGAAAATCTACTCCAGACTCCTTCCTGGGCCTGCGTGCGGCTTCCCCCAGCCAGCCTTCAAGGCGTCATCAGCCTGATTGTAAGATGAGGACACAGATCGGAGAGGTCAGGAAACCTGCTCAAGGTCACACAGCACGTCCTAGGCAGGGCCCCAAGGTGGGACCTCAAGAAAGAGATCCCTTTTGCATCTACCACTCCAGGTATGAAAGCTTCGCCCAGCATCCCATGCCCCCAGCTGGACCCTCTCTGAGCCCGCGGTGGGATCCGCTCACTCCACCCCAGGGATCCCAGAGCAGGTGCAGCTGACACCTGGATCCCGTGAGTCCCAGCTGATGGAGACAGGGCTGCCCGCCCAGCCCAGGGCCCCTCCAGGGAAGCCCTCTCTGCTGGCTGCTGCTGGGGAGCCCTTTGAAAGTGCCGACCATGGCCCTGGGTTATCACTGCCCACCACCAAAGTGTTCAAAGTGGTTTTGAGCGCCACTCCCTGCAGCTGAGGGTTGGAGAAGGGTGTGGACCTCTGGTGCGGCTCTCGGAGGGCTGGGTGTGGGAAAGGGTCCCTTTCTGAGAGGAAGCAGTGTGGGGCCACCTGCCCACTCGGGGCTTGCCGCCTGGAGGGGACAGAGGTACAGATGAGCATGCAGGTCTGACACACAGGGCCGACGGCGGAGCCCAGCCCCACCACAGTCCTTACTCTAATGACGTGGCCTTGTCCGTGGTGCCCTCAGCCCAGGGGAGGGGAGGGAACCCGAGGGCCTGGCGCCCACGCTGGCCGTGCCCCTCTCTTGGGCCCGAGGAGCCTCACGGGTCCTGTGAAGAAGGACGAAGGTACAGGGTGAGGAGGCTCAGGAGAGGGACGCAAGCCATTCAGAGGAGGCTGCTCTGAGCATGTGGCCTGGGCGGGGGTCTGTGCTCTGACCCGCATGGCCTGGATTCCCTGATGTCACCTGCTCAGCCGTGAGGCAGCGGGTCAGTGAGACCATGGCTGCAGTGGGAGGGCCAGGCTGGTAACCCCCTAACCCCACAGGCCTGTCTCCATCTGTGACGTGGGGACGACAGGCAGCCCCCAGAGAGGCCGAGGTGCCTGGTGAGGGACGGCTCCAGCACAGCGTCCAGCCCCGGGGCCAGACACCCCTCTTTCCCCCAGGTCCCCATGGTCACTGCCTCCCGGGAGCTTGCCCGTGACCCCCTGCAGACCCTTCCCTCAAAGGCCACTTGGGGCAGCTGAGAGACAGTACAGTGGAGAAGGAACTGGGCAATTTTCCCCACCCTGTGGCTCCCAGAGCTTCCTCCTTTCCTCCCAAGTTGGGGTGCATTTTGAGTGTTGTGGAAAGCCCCGACTTCGCAGAGCCTACGAGGGAGAGCTGAGTGGGAGGGAGGGCCAGCGGGAGGAGCAGGAGGGACCTCTGCCCATTGTCCCCCCAGCTGTGCCCCTCACCGCAAGCTCCCATGGCCTCAGATCCCAGGCCAGTGAGGCCAGCCCGACACAGCCCTGAACATCCCCGTGTGAGACTTGGGGTTTCCTCAGAGACGGGGCCCCTCTGCTCCAGGGCTGGGCGCTGGGGTTTCCTCACAGCTGGGCTCCCTTACTAAGAGATGAGACCTAAGGGTCCCAGCCCCCAGTGTGTGCAGGGCTCTGTCGGCCAGGGCAGGGGACCCCAACGCTCAAGCCTGGAGCTCAGAGTCGGAGCCCAGACGGGCAGCAGTTGGCCTCTTCCCTGCCGCTGACCGCCCTCAGCAGCCCCTGCTTTCTGCCACTTCCCTCCCAGGGCCCTGCGTGGAGGGCATTGTCCTGATGTTCAGCCCAGGCCTGCACACATGGATAGACAGACAGACGTCAAGCCTGGTCCTGCCCCTCTACCACCACAACATTCTCTACATCAAGGTTGGGACCACACATCCTAAAAGCAGGTGACAGACAGGTGACAAAAAGTGCAAGTCAGAGCCCCTCTCTGCCTTCATGGCCCCCAGGGGCCTCATACTCCCAAGGGCTGGGAGGCCCGGGAGACCTCAAGGGGCTCTGCTTGGCCCCGGCCCCCCAGCCAGGCTTCCTTGTCTGCAGCCAGAGGGGCTGTCCCCACCTGGGGGCTCTCCGGGAGGGGCTGCCACCCAGAGGTTTGGGGCAGAGGGTGCAGCTGGGGCGAGGGAGATAGGAGCAGGCTGCTTCCTGTCGGAAACCGAAACTGCCAGGTGCTTCCCACCGGCCCTCCCTCCCGGGGCCACCCAGAGACAGCTGGACCCACAGCCCTGCCGCTCAGCCCTCCACCCGAGGATGAGGACAGTGCGGCCTTGCCTCTCAGCACAGGGCCCCGCTGAGCCTCAGTGCACCCCCAACCCGAGCCACCCTGGCGCCGGCTTTCAAAGTCTTTGTGCAAAAATCGGGTGCAAAATACCTTAATGATTTTTAACTTTGAATACCTGTGCAAGTGATCAGATTTAACAAAACAGCATTAAAGCCAATTGCACTGGCTTTTTTCTCCTCCTTTGCTCTGGCTGTGGGAACACAGAACATTCCACATGTGGCCCCCGTCCACAGGCAGGCTGCTCGGAGTCCGTGGACCCGGGGGCTGGGAGGGACCGGTCCGACCCGTTCGTGGCGCCTGGGCCTCCACCACACTCCTCGCTCGTGTCCGTGGCCTCCCTTTCACTTAAGTTATGAAATAGTTGACACGCATGTCACCAAGAGCCTTCGGGGTCCTCCGCGCCTCGTTGAAGAGCCTGTCCTTCCCCTCCGCTTCTCTGCAAAAATGAATTATCACAGGTGCCGTGGCTGCCCCCGGAGGCTGCCCCAGCCACCAGCTGCTTCAGGCCGGGTGTGGGGGCAGGACCCCCTCAGCCAGCCCCAGGGGCATCTGGATCGAGCTGCTGGACCCCCACTGCCTTCTCGTATCCTCCTCTGTAACACGGGGCAAGAACACGTCAGCCCTTAGCGCCTCGAGGCTGCAACCATCCAAGGGACTATGTTTATCTGTATGTGTCCTTCCCAGACACACTGTGATTTTTGGTCTTTTACATTGTTATATGAAAGTATCATGGTCGATGTATTCTTTCCCAATCTTCCCTCCGCGATGATGTGACGTGGGTGCGGGCAGCTGGCTGAGCTCTCTCTGGCTGCAGGAGCCCAGGCCGGGCTTCGGGTGCGGCTGGAGGGAGACTGCCTCCCAGCTCCCGCAGGTAAAGGCTTTCCGTACAGTGCGAGAGTCCAGCAACGGCGTGGATGTTTCTGGAGGTCGTGGCTGGCTGTGGCTTCTGGAGGTTTCTCATGTGTGGGAACCAGCACCGGCCAGAGAGGCGAGGCAGGAGGCAGAGCGCGGGTGGGGGGTGCCTCGCTTGGGCTTAGTGGTCGGTCCCCCTGAGGCCGTGGGGCTTGTCCAGCTGCAAGCGGGGAGGCCGGGAAGGTGGCCCTCACTCTGGAACCTCCCCACCCGCCGCCAGCCTCCTCTCCTGCCGAGCACACGGGAGGAAGGTCGGCTGGCGGCAGACCCTGGCGTCGTGTGGGTGTTGAACTGTGTCAGCCTGGGAGCACGAGGCCTCCAAGGACGCTGGGAAAGCTGCTCTGAGTGGCCGGGGAAGGGAGATGCCTCAGACCCTCCAGCAGGAAGAGGCTCGCAGGGACTTCTGCGTCTGCCCAGTTGCCGCTGAGCCCCCAGGACATCCCCCACGTGGTCCCACCGCACTGCAGAGGGGGCCGTGGCTCAGGCTGGGGGGGGTCAGAAACAGAACGACGGAGGGTCCAGCCCCGTCAAGCCCGTGAAGAGGGCAGGGAGACTTGGCAGCGCTGCCCACGGGAGCAGGCCTGGGACCCCCGAGCAACCAGCAGGGCTACCAGGGGGCAGGCGTGTCATCATAAACGGTGGGCGTGGCCGTCACAGCGCTTCTGGGCACCGAGCTCTCCCAGAAACGACTTCCCATCATCCTCTGGTCTCTGTGAAGGAGACTGAACATGCATGTGGCACAGAGAGCACGGCAGCCCCCGGTAGCGAAGGGAACTGTCCCATCCTGGACGCCAGGGACTAGTCTTGAACCCAGTGTCTCCATGGTTTCTTACTATTTTCGCCTGCATGTCCCCTAAAATTGCTTTGAAAAAGCCAAGTTCCCTTTAAGGTGATATTTCTTACAAATCGGCCTGACCCAGCTCAGTCACACAAGCAGAACCTTGAGCTGCTTCTTTTTTGGTGGAGAACGGTGACCTCGTGGCCACTAGAGAGGTTTGCAAAGGTGAGGGTTACTACATCCCACAGCCCGGCCACAGGGTTGCGGGAAGAGCAGGTCTTCACACCCGCAGCCGACCTCGTGCAGACGTGTGTGAGACACACGCTAGTGAACAACACACAGAGGGCAAACACCTGTCCCACAGACCCTCTGCTCTGCAGGCGTGTGCCCACCTCAGTATGAAACACAGCAATGTGGGGGAGGTGAGACTGCAGCCTGGGGGCGGAGGGGGAGAGACGTGGCACCGAGAACGCCCTTCTAAACCAACGATCAGACACGGGACCCTTGATGATGGTGCCAGGTGCCAGGTGCCAACCTGAACATTGTTGTTTAAACAGTCAAAGGTCATGTTGTCTGGCTTATTGTATATTTTATACTGAATATGTGCTTGGGGCCTATTTTCATGAAAACTCTGAAGCTGCAGGTTTAGCACACAGAATTAGTCACCACAAAACCAAATTGGCAGGACTGGTTTTCACTGGGGGCCGTTCCACCCAGACTGCTATCTGTCAGCTTTCAATTCAAATAAGCATGTTATTAAATGACCCAACTGTCTCACTTTGGAATTCCAATTCTGATATAGATGGACAGATGGATGGATGGGTGGATGGATAGATGGATGGTGGGTGGATAGATGGTGGATGGAGGGATGGATGAGTAGATGAGTGGATAGGTGGATGGGTAGATGGATGGACAGGCAGAAGAGGAAGAAATTAGGAAGGCAGGAAGGGAAATCCAAAGTACACCTTTCAAAAACTTAAAAACATATGTTAAGAACATGTTCTTATATGAACATATAGGAAGCATGTGTCAAAGACGCATCTCCCTCATTGATGAGAAACCAGCAGGTTGGCAAATGTGACTCAAGGGAGGACATGGGCAGTTTTAAATCCCGTGGAAACAGAATGTCACCTGAGACATTATACTGAGTCAGTAAAGCACAGCCTTTTCTATGAAACAAAAATGGTTTGCAACTTGTCAATTTCCTACAGGTTAACACCTGACCTAGAGTCTGGGATCTAATGGACATCAATAGAAAGTCCACAAAGGCACACCCCCCCGAGGGCCGCTGACCCTTGGCAGCCTGCTCAGCAGCAAGAGGACTGAGGCCCCTTGGTGCCTTCTCACCCGTGTGGGACAGCTATTCCCAGCAGAGGAAGGTCGGGAGGCAGGGAGCCTTGCTGGGTTTTATGCCCAGAGACAAAGGCCTGTGGTCAGACTCCCCTGCAGGGGAGGTGTGAAGTGGGACTCCAGCCAGGAGAGGTGAAGTGACCCACAGCAATGTGCAGACCCCAGGCCCACGCTCTTGCTGGAACAACGTGGCACTTGAGGACCTCGCCGATGCCTTCCAGCTGTCTTGCCGGTGCGCCTGGATAGTCTGGCCGTGTGCACGCGGGTTTTGAAGACCCCCCCTGGCTGTAGACACTGTTGCAGGGGTTGGGCCTGGGGGGCCGTCAGGCTCTCCATTTCTTTTCCCTAGAAGACAGGTCCCTCTTGTTTCTGCGGAGACCCCTGCCGGCCGACAGCCCTCCACCCACAGTGTGAGGAGACGGGAGGTCAGACAGATGAGGAGCCTCACCACCTCTGTGGCTGGGCCAGGCCTCGAACCCAGTCCTGTGCCTGCCCACCCACCCCTGCCAGCGCCAGGCTGAGCCGAGACCCTCCGGGATTCAGCGGGAGGCCGTTCTCACCAGGGTCTGACGTTTGCCGGTCGCTTCCCCGCCGGGACGGTGCCTGGGACCTGGGTGCTCTAGAAGCATCATCCGCGAGCGGCTCCGGGAAGGCAGAGTGCGGAGCCGGGATGCTGAGAACGAGCAGCCAGGCACGAGGCCTCCTGCCACGTGGTTGCACGCACGGGACGCCAGGAGCAGGCCCACCCACAGACAGGAACGGGTCCCCGGTGGCAGGCGGCGAGAGGCACCAGGATGACAGGTCATGGGAACAGGTCCCTTCTGCGCTGAAGCCAGACGGGGCTGGGGGCTGCACTGCATCGTCAGGACCCTCGCCGCTGCTGCATTATTCATCTCAAAATGGTTAAAATGGGCAATTTTCCGTTCTGTCTTTCACCACGGAAAAATAATTTTCTTAAAAAAATAAAAAATAAAACCATAGCAAGAGATGAACACTTACTCCAGCCTCAGGGCTCCCGCCAACCCTCCCGTGCGTGTCCTGCAGGCCATGGGGCCTCACCAGAGGCCTTGCTGGGGGCGCCCTGTGCCTCACCCCTGCATTCGGGGCCTGGGGCCCATGACCTCCCTCCTGCCCTGGGCCTCGCCTCCAGGGGTGCCGTCGAGCGAGCTGGCCGCAGTGCCCATCCTGCCTGCCCAGCCAGTGTCCGCACCCGGGGCCTCCGGTGGCCTTTGCGTCAGGGCAGAGGAGGAGGGCACGGAGGCTCTTTTTCTTTCCTCCTCCGTGGACCACAGCGTGGGCACAGGTTTGTTACATGGGGGGTGTGCCCCCGAGCTCACCTCCAGAGCAAGCCAAAGCATCCACGTCTGTGTGCAGAAATGGCCAGGGGTTGGCCCTGTGACCCCCCAGGTGCAGGGCGCTAGGGATGTCCTCCCGGGGTAATGCCAGTCCTCTCTACTGGGGGCGTGCTGAGCACCCCCAGGGCCAGAGGAGACGTGGGGGAAGGTGCTCTGCGGGGCTCAGCGAGTGCCCCTCCTGGAAATGTGGTTCCCAAGAACCTGGATGTCGGTTCTCAGTCCTTTCAAGTGGACCTCTGGCCCCACTGGCTGGCCTGGGCTGCAGGCCACTGTCCAGGGACCTGGGTGCCCCTTCCAGGGCATGTCACGGGCATGGCCATGCCTCACAGAAGCTTCATGCTCAGTGCAGACGAGGCCTCTGCATCCCGCACAACAAGGTGCTTCTGACGGCCCTGGGCACACAGAGCAAACTCGAAATCCCCTTCCCTTCAAGTCCTGGGTCAGCAGCCACACACCAGCCCTGGGGGACAGCCGCCCCCTGCAGTCCATGGACCACTGACACTTCTGTCAAATGCAGTGAAAATGTCCGAGGAGAACATCCCACTGCTTGCCCTCTCTCTCTTGTCTTCGGTCCTGTGAGTCATGTGGCTTTTCCGAGTCTTCTTTGCACGTCCCATGACGGCAGGTTTAAGAAAGTGCTAGAGACGCCAGGCCAGAATGAAAACAAGGGCAGCCCCCGAGCACAGCGGACGTGGTCTACACCTGCTCCCACCACCTGCTCACGACGAGACCTCAAACCCCTCCGGCTGCCATGACTTCATCCGTGAACAGAGCTGCAGTTAAGAGTCAAACTTCAGATCAACTGTGGAGGATGAGCATGTCCCAGACACAGGGTGGGACCCATGCATACTAAAGATGATTCACTGTTAATCTGAAAAGCAAATTTAACTGGGCATCCTGTGTTTTTATTTCCTAACTCTGGCAAGCCTGTGTCCAGTAGGGTTGTGTGCGGTGCCAAGTAGCGGAGACGCTGACGGCAGTGTGAACTCTTCTTGTCCACATGACGAGAGCCCAGAGGCGAGTGGAGCAGGTGGTGCAAGGACCAGGCTTTTGTGCTCTTCCTGTTCCACCATCCTCTTCCTCGTGGCTTCCTGGCTGCAAAGTGGCTGCACCACCTCCAAGCATCACATCTGCCTTCCAGGCAGGAAGAGAGAAGGTACAGAGGATGCACCCTGGGCCAGCCCTTCTCTGAAGGAAAACCAAGGTTTCTGCAGAAGCCTTTCTCCCAGATGGCTGTTCCACCATGACGGGGCTCCTGTCCCCATCCCAGAGGCCCCTTCCCAGACCAGGACTGCTGGGCTTCCGATTTCTCATCTTCTCTGCTGTCTTCCAGCAGCCTCTGCGCCCTGGCCCCTCGAGGCCCTTGGAGCTGGTGCCCCTGCGGCGATCCCACCGATGGCCGTCCTCACTGGCCGTGGGGGACGAGGGGAGGGCCACACTGGCCTCAGCCCCAGTGCTGAGACAGCACTGTAACACCACCTGTGTCTGAGGGGCTTCCCGAGGGCGCAGGCGCCAGGAGTGGTGACCTGGGGTCCTGGGCTCGTCCTCAAAGGGTCTCGTCTTAGCCCTGCAGGATTCTACCGAACATCACCCGAGGGGACGACAGACCCGTCCTCCTTGGAGCTTTTAAACTAAGAGCCAACCTTTCCTCCCAGGGCCCAGACAGCAGCGTTTCCCTGTTCCCACGTTTTCTTTGTCATCTTTGCAAGCTTCCCCGAGACCCTCCTCTCCACCCTCCGCTCCTGATTCTCTCTCTTTCGCCTGGTTTCCCTCCGTCTTGTCCCCCCACAGCCTCTCTGACAATCACAGCATCGTGCTAACTTCTAGAATATTCTCTCCTGTGCCCGAGCTTAACGGGGACAGCACACGCATGCCGCCTCTGGCCTCTGCCTTCACCTCCCATCCAAGACCTCCAGGCTGCTGTGACAGCCCCAAGCCCCCTCTTGGGCCCCGGGCACCCACACTCCTTCCAGGCCTGGCTTTCCACGTGAGTCCTCCACAAACCTGCCGTCACCTGCCAGGGGCTCTAAGCCGTGTGTCGGCGATGGAGAGGTGCCCCCGTTTGCCAAAGCCAGTCAGGGGCCACAGCAGCTATCCATGGGACTGTCCGGTCATATTGGTCAGAGCAGGCCCGGGTCGGTCCCACAGGCCAGTGTCCTTGGCACTAGGCACAGGGCCTGCCCCGGGGTGGCTTCAAGTGACCCAGCCCTTTACCGGTGGAAACGGGGTGGGCCTGCTCTTGTCTGCTGGAACCTAACACCACGAGGCCAGCTCTTCACCCCGTTCGCCCGAACCCCCAGCGCCCTGGATGGTGCCCCGCACGACGTGGGCCCTCAGCTCAGGACGGTCGAGCAAATGGGAGCCTGGCAGGGCCCAGCTGGGGTGAGGACTCAGAGGGGACCCACACAGTGGGCCCGCGGCTGGCAGTGGGGGCCGGCAGAACTCTGACCCAGATACGCTGGGGCCCGTGTTCACATAGCCCCCAAAGACAGCAGCGGGCCCAGCCTCAGTCTCCCCATCTGGAGAAGGGGGGAGTCCTCCCTCGTCACAATCAGACAAGGCCCCTCAACTTGAGTGTTTCTGCGTGGGAGTCCTTCCCCCTCCTCCCCGCCACTGCCATCCCCTGCCCGGCTTCCCCCAACCCCCCGAGATAAAACTTCTCCTTCCTTGCACGAGGAGTTCCCCATTCGAGGTGACCACAGCAGCCCCCACTTCTCCCCAGAGTTTCAGGTTCTTAGAATTATTTTAGGTCTTCTTCCCCACATGGCCCACGCTGGGGCCTTCCCTCTCAACGGGCTCCGCCACGGCTTCTGGGGCTCCCTGCACCCCGAGGTGTGCCGCTGGGGCCCCACGGGCACACTGCAGCCTGCAGCCTGGCCCCTCCCCGGCCCCTGCCCCCTCGGGCAAGGCGGTCGGGCTCGGAAGGTGTCTGCGTCTGCTTTGATTCTGAAACAGCTTTCTTGAGATAACTCAAGTTGAGTGCATACGAGCCAGCGGTTTTCAGTGGAGCTGTGTGGCCAGCACCGCTACCTAATTTTAGAACATTTCCATCCCCACCAATAGACACCGACACCCCTTGGCAGTCCCCCCGTCCTCCTGCCCCCGCCGATCTGCCTTCGGTCTGTGGCTCTTCTGGACGTTTCACATGAGCAGGAGCAGATGATAGGCAGCCTGTGTCTGGCTTCCTTCACTCAGCATGAGGCTTTGGAGGTTCACGGGCGTTGTTGCGTGAATGGGGACCGCGTTCCTTTTTCTGGCTGAACCGTATTCCACCGTTGGGACTGTGCCATCTTCTGAGTTAACTTTGCTGGACTGGGAGGGCGTGAGAGCCTGGGGGTGAGCCCAGCCCCACTGCCTACACGCCGTGTGTCTCGGGTGAGCGACCACCCCTCTCTGGTTCTTCGCTTGCCAGCTGCCCGGTGGGGCCAATAACAGGCGCGCAGGACGGGCGCGGGGGTCCAGCGGGCGCGCCTGCAGAGGGCCTGCGCGGGGAGGCGGTGCGACCTCCGGGCTGTCATCCTCCCTGTGCTGAGATGGCAAGGAGAGGCGGACGAGCTCCTGCCCATGGGTGCTCTCGCCCAGAACTGCTGTCCTCGGCACGCGTCCCCGACAGCTGGCTGGGGACACAGCCCTGAAAGGCCGTGCAGTCGGCCCAGGGCGCCCCGGCCTCGGGGGCCGAGGTGTTTTGGGAACAGGCAGCACTGGCCACTCGACAGGGAGTCCCCAGGGAGCAGGCTGGGTTTCTGGACTCATGAGCTTTAGAATCTTCCAGAGTACTTGATGAGAGCAAAGATTCTCAGGCTCCTTCCAGAGACCTGTCTTCTGTAGGTCTGGCCCCCAGCTGCCCTCAGGCACAGCCATGGGGGGCTCAAATCCAAGGGGCGGCTTTGGTTCCCGGGGAGAGCGTGCTCAGGGGCGTGGCCTGGGTTCCAGGCTACCGTGGATTTGGGGGTGAGCCGACTGCTGTGCGATTCAGTGTCTGCACCAAAGGTACACTGCACTGCGTGGGATCACGCGCCCGGCACACACTGAGGCTGGGGGTCTTCCCGCCTCCGCCCCTGGGCAGCAACAGGGCCAGCTGCCGGGGTCTGGCCCTGAGGCCCCAGAGAAACACTGGGCAGACCGTGTCCATGCGGCCGGGAGGTGGGTGAAGGCCTCCTGCCCATCGAGGTCGGGGGGCGAGAGCAGTTCAAGCTCCCCCCGGGCCCTCAAGCTGTGCCTTGCAGGGCGTCCCAGCTCCAACTCAGTGTTTACCCTGTTGTGCACAGGAGCAACAAGCCCCCCCAGGCGTCTGGACCTCCCCACCCCGAGGTTCTCTTGGCCTCTGGGAACTGGGACCAGGTGGGGAGAGCAGCAGGAACCCGGCAGCTGCCCTCTCAGACCCTCTAGGCTACCAGGGCCCCCTCCCCAAAATTCTCAGGGGCCCATATGTTGTGCTCAGGGACCAGCCAGCTGTGGCTGAGGGGCTGGGTCACAAGGGGAACGTCGGCTGTGGGGTCCTCAGGGTGGAAGGGCCCCACTGTGGTCGGCGACACCTGTAAGGTGTGTGAAGTGCGTCACACTCGAGAGCCAGGAAGGAACAGGACTTTGTGGCATCAGAGGGGGGACAGAGTAGAGCCCGAGTGCGCAGGACAGACGTCTGTCCTCTTCTCCCCATCTCTGGTCCTGCGGGCCGCCCGTTTGCCCGCGGGCTGGGCGCCACAGACCAGGACTGGCTCCACGGCAGCCGGGTCCTGGCGCCCCAGCTCAGCAACACGGCCCAAGGGTAGCTCTTCCGCACCCAGCATCCACCCCAGGAAGGGCTCCGGGGTTGCTGGCCAGCCCAGGGCGTCCCCTGGGTCAGGGGCCTGGCCTGTGGCCCGAGGGCAGGTCTATTTCCAGAAGAGGGGGCACTGCGCAGTCTGGGTGGTCCCAAACAACATGTCACGTCTCCCCCCAGGTGGCGTGCACATGCTGTTAGGAAGCAGGTCCCCATGTGCCGCATACGGAGACTGAGGCTCGGACACATAACGGGTCCTGCTCAGAAGGCCAGAGCCAGGGTGGGAGCCCATCCCCTGGAGGGAAACCCAGAGACTTCACGCTATTAAGATTCATGGGACGTCGTCACAGCAAACAATCCCAAATGTTTATTTTCCCGGGAGTAAATTATGACTTCGGCGGGCAGAAATTATGGTCCCTGGCACCGAGGAGCCAAGAAAGCCGCCACCATCAGCAATCACACAGCCGAAACTGAGAAATCTCAGCCTACACCCAGCCCTCACCCAGCCCCAGGAGCCCCCAGCCCACCCTGCGCTCAGACCCGCCCTGCTGCACCCGCCTCACCCAATCCGGACACCGCAGGTGAGGGCAGAGGCCTCGGGCTGTTCTAGAATTCCGTGTCTGGGGTGCAGGGTCTGGGCTTGGAGGGACCAGGAGGACGCTGGCGCAGCGGATCAGGTCTTCATGCCTGCGTTCCCTTCATCGGTTCCCCCCTCCGCTCTGGGCTGGCGTGTGCCCGGCACGTGGGGGCGGGGCTGGGGGAGCAAACCCTTTGGGAGCGGATAACCGAGCCAGGGTTCTGCCTCTTCCAGGAGAGGGGGCAGGTGGGGCTGGAGGGGGGCACCCAAGCCTGTGTGGTACCCTTTGTCTTGCGGGGGCCGGACCAGGCAGGGAGGGGGCCGTCGGGGGCTCTCACCACCCACAGCCCATCTTTCCGTGAGGAAAGCAGGATTCTCCCAGCGGCGCTCAGCTGGTCCGCGCCCGGCCTCAGAGCTGCTCGCTGGACCAGCCCCGCACGGTCAGGCGGGAAGGCGAGCACAGGCCGGCTCCCACCTCGGGCGGGATGGGCTCGATGTTCCCCCAGACAATCAGGGCCTCTCAGCCAGAAAAGACCCCTCGGGGTTCATGTTCCCCCTTGGACCATCCTCACAGAACTGCTGACCGGACCGGCAGATGAGCAGCGAGGCCTGGACCTGGCGCCTCCCCTCTCTGAGGCGGTCTCCCCGTGTGTGAAATCAGGGGTCTGGTCTGGTGACATGTGTCCTTCTCTGTGCCCTGCTGTTGAAGGTCACAGCCCGAGGAAGGTTGGGGTGACCCGGACAACTGTGGGCAGACTGACAGACAAGGAGGGCCAAGGGGGGACCCAGGGAGCCCGAGGAGAGGTGACCCCCCCCCCCAGGCACACATCCCTCGCCCTGGTGCGTCCTCCTCTGTTAGTGTGCCTGAGGGCACGGGCTTGTTTGGGGGGATAGTTAATGGACAAACGGAGAACCGGTGGTTCTCTTCGTGGGCGAGGATGACCATTTACCCGTCAGCGGCCCACTCAGTGGCAATCACGCAAAGCCGTCCTGACAGGGCCCTGCGTGTGGGCTCTGGAGAGTGTGTACCCCAGGCCACGAGGGAGGCAGGAAGCCGGGGCCGTGGCGCCAGGGTTCCCCCGGCTCCTGGGAGAAGCATGGGCACGGTAGGTGGGCTGCCGTGGGGTACAGGAGGATGCCCCCCCAGGCTCCAGGAGAGAGGGACGGGGAGACCGAGCAGCGCTCGCTGGCAGAATGTTCCAGAGAGCACCAACCGCGTGTGCTCCTGATGGGCGGGCGCTCCAGAGCGACGTGCGGGAGGCGCCTCTACTGAGGCGGGAGTGACAGGACCAGATCCTCAGCGGTCCTGGTGCCCTGCGGGGAGGCTCTGGGGACAATAACGGCCCCACCCCATTATCAGAGCAGGAGACGCGGGTGCGTTTGGAGGTCATCCATTCCGCGACCGCGCCCCCCTCAGGCTGACCCCTGGGCCCGTGCGCCCCAGGGTCACAGCGGGCTGGTCCGTCCCCCTTCTTCCGGGGGCCGTGGGGCGAGGGTGGGTGCCGGCCAGGGCACCACGGTGGCAGGGGACAGAACCCCTGCTGGGGAGCTCAGGCAGGACGGGGAATGTTCTGGCTCCGGTGACAGGCTGCGGGGAGGGCAGGCCATGCTACACGCGGGGCCGCGGGGCGCAGCGGCCCCCAGACAGACGGGGGTCCCCGAGCTCCCGAGCGGACCTCTGAGGCGCAGCCAGGGGACGGAGCCACGGGGAGCACAGAGGCCCCGGAGGGCCAGCAGGTGGCTGCCCACGGGCGCGGCTGGCCCTGGCTCTCGGCGGGGAGTTTTGGAGGAAAACCCTAAAAGTGAAGGAGTTTACGGTGTCTTCTGTATTTCTTCCTGTGGGATGTTCCTATTCATATGCTTTGCCCATTTTTATTGTGTCTGTAGCGCTACTAGTCCTTTGTCATGGGTGCCGCTCTATCCTCCACCTGAATCCCCTTACCCGCCAGGCCTCTGCTCGGCCCCTCAGGACACAGCCCCTGATGCTTTCTCCTGGATTTCTGGGTTTCCTTCATTAGCTCCCCAGGATTTAAACGCCCCTGGTCCCGTGGTCTTTCCCTGTGACGCATACACAGCCGCCACGCTGCCCACAGCGAGCGTCCACGGCTGGCCCGTGGACTTGGTTTTGGAACAACAAATTCCATTTGTTCCTTTGAAATGGAACAAAGACAAGCGAGAACTCAGAACTCATCTCTGGGCCGAAATGTGTGAGCCAGTCAGCAGTCAGTGTCCGGGACTCACCTTGGGTCAGGCTGCAGGGCGGGCGGAGGGCGAGTGGATGAGTCCGCCGCGCCACGGAAACATCGGTGCTGCTTGACAGAAACATCAGAAAATTAGAGAAGCAGAAAGCGGGGTCCCAGCTAGCCACTGTCCACCCTGCACCTGCTGGGCCCCTTCCGGCCCCTTCCTAGGACCCCCTGCGCCCCGACGGGGTCTGTACTGCTCACCTGCCCACGGAGAGCCACGGGACCTCCACTCCGCTCCCCTGCAGAGGAGGTAGGGCGCCCCGTAGCCTCGAGGTGGCCACGGTGGTCTGCGGAGATCCCATCCTTCACAGGGACACAGCGCTGTTTCCAAAATGAACACCCTTGATAGAGAAGTCTGAGCATAGGAACTGCTGGGCTGACTTACAGCTCTGGAGAACCATTGCCAACGTGCCCCGTGGGGAAATAGTGCCAGCTCACCCCCCCGCTGGGTGTTTTCCTTTTTAGAATTTGACCTTTTCTATCGGTGAGAAACGGTACCTGATTATTTGCCCAGGGGCCTTTGATCATCAGTGAGGTTCAGTGTTTTCCCACAGCCTCATGGTTTGGGGCCCTCCTTGGGTGAGCGCGAGTCTGTGGAAACCCTCCTTCTCTGACTTCATCTGGAATGCCTCGGGAGAGTGGGACGGGAACACCGGAGAACGAGAACCGAGGGCTGCCGACGAGCGTCTGGTCCCTGCAGGGGAGGGCTGCCTGGGGGCCGGCCGTGGGGCGCTGGGCTCCGCGCAGGGCGATCGTCCAGTGCCCGGGGGCCCCAGCCCTCTGGCAGCTCCCCAGCAGCACCTGCTCCCCAACCCCCCCCACGGCTGCCTCCTTGGGCAGCTCTGTCTCGGTTCCTGCCTGCAGTCTGGAAGGGAGATGGGCCACCTTCCGTGGCCTCCTTCCTCGTGACCGTCAACTGTGGTGCCGACGGGCTGGCAGACAGGCGGGCCCGGGGTGGGCAGGGTGTGACCGGCCGGATAACAGGGCAAAAGTGAGCCGGGGAGGGCTGGCAGCACCCTGTGCACCCCCACCCCACGTGAGTCCTGGGTCTCCACAGGACACCACCCTGTGCACCCCCACACGAGTCCTGGGTCTCCCCGGGCCCCCCACCCTGTGCACCCCCACACGAGTCCTGGGTCCCCCCGGCCCCCCCCACCCTGTGCACCCCCACACGAGTCCTGGGTCCCCCCGGCCCCCCGCACCCTGTGCACCCCCACATGAGTCCTGGGTCCCCCTG